>NC_047105.1:142379496-142522546 GCF_902500255.1 Thalassophryne amazonica | reverse complement strand
ACAGAGAGAGAGAGAGAAAGAGAGAGAGGACAGAGACAGAGAGAAAGAGAGAGAGACAGAGACAGAGAGAGAGGGAGAGAGAGAGAGAGAGAAGGAGAGAGAGGACAGAGAGAGAGAAAAGAGAGAGAGGACAGAGAGGACAGCGACAGAGAGAGACAGAGGAGAGAGAAAAAGAGAGAGAGAGGAGAGAGAAAGAGAGAGAATTTGAATTTTAAAACAGCTTTATTCACAACAAATGAGTTACATCATTTCCATTATGCTGTTTTTTTTTTTTTGTTTTTTTTTGACAGGCGTTAGAAATGGAGCACCAAGCTCCCATCTTGCACAAACGAGAGAACATCATTTATGCACCATGTGTTTCTGAAGGTGTCCATGTTATTAGTCAGAGCATAAAACTGGAAGTCCACTCTGATCCGGGCTGCCAAGTGTCCCTTCAGCATAAACTCAGGGTCCACTGACCCCTCAGCTAAAACACAGTTTTTCCGAGTCTTCCAGATGGCCAACTTGGCGAGTCCACAAAGCAGGTTAATCAACACATGAAACCTCCTGGATTGTGCGCAATATTTTGGACAAAAAATAAACAAGTCCATTGTGAACAACAACCCAAACCCACGAAACCACCTCCCCAACAACCCAAACAGCCCTGATAAGCGGTGACACTGTGCAGAAACATGGTGAACAGTTTCCCTAAGTGGACAGAAAGGACAAACCCCATCAACCCCTGGATCCAGGTGCGCCAGATACCCGTTTGTAGCCAGAAGCCCATGTACAATCCTCCACTGGAGATCCCCCGTGCGTTTGTCGACTGGGGGTTTGTACAGGCTTCGCCAGCACCCCACAGGAGACAAGGCGGCACCAAAAAACTGACCACTTCGACGCCACCAACCCTGCCAAAGAGCGTAAGCGTGACACTTTGACACAGGTAAAATAGAGAGCTGTCTTGCCAGCACTCTCAAACTCTCCCAAAACAGGTGACCTGAAAGACAGGAGAGCCCCCTGCTCCTCCTGCCACGCCCCCACAGCAGGCGAGACAGTCAGAGAGGGGAACGCGTACTCACATTCATCATCCCACTGGTCAGACAGAGTACGGTTCTCAGCAAACGCTCTGTGGGGCCCTGGCAGGGAAGCACAAACCTCCTCCACCACCCTGAGCAGCATCCTGGAAGACCGAACTCCCGACGACTCCACCAGCCTTCCCACAGACGTGCACAGTAGATGGCCCAATTTGGTGCACCCCGCCTCCCTCAGGCAGGATTGCAGAGTGGCAGACAACAAACCAGGAGAGCAAACAAAGTCATTGAAGAAAAGAGGCTCCTCAAACAGCCACATCCTTGGTGTGCCGACGTTGTCCCTGTGCACAGAGAGGACCTGCCATGCCTGGAGAACCGACTGGTAAAAAGCCGAGGTGCGCATCCCGCTGATGTCCCGCTGATGTAGGAGGAACAGATGTTTGTCATACCCGAGATCAGCCTCCCTCCTCAGCAGGACACGTGCTATATCCTGCCAGCTCAATCCCGAGGTATACAACAGTCTCTGAGCAGCCTGCAACCTGAAGGTCAACACCCCAGCAGAAATGTCCACCAGCCCCTGTCCTCCTTCATGAAGTGGCATGTACAACACAGGAGCCCTGATCCAGTGATGGCCTGACCAGAAAAAGTCCACCAGCAACTGCTCAATAAGGCCCTGTGGTGGAGGGAGGACAGACAGTCTGTGCCACAGCGCCGAAGCGACCAAGTTATTAGCGACCAGAACCCGCCCCCTGTAGGACATCTGGGGCAGCAACCATTGCCATTTGGACAGTCTGGCACACACCTTCTCCACCAGGCCCTCCCAATTCCTCTGACGATACCCATCTGTCCCCAGAAACACACCCAGCACTTTCAAACTCTCCACTCCCCACCTCAGACCATGTGGCAGACAGGGAGCAGCCCCTTCCTGCCACCTCCCCATCAGGACAGCCTCACTCTTCCCCCAATTCACTCTTGCAGCGGTCCCTGTCTCATAAAGCCGTAAACTATCCAATAACTCATCAACGTCCGCCTGATTAGTGACAAAAACCGTGATGTCGTCCGCATAAGCAGAGAGCACCAGGGGAGAAGATTGGTGAAAACCTGGCAAAACAAGGCCAGACAGCCTGGCTCTAAGGCGACACAAGAGTGGCTCAATGGCTAAAGAGTACAGCTGACCTGAGATGGGGCAGCCCTGTCTTATACCCCGTGTCACGGGGACTGGGCAGCTCAACCCCCCCCAACCTTAACCAAACTTGAAGCCCCATTATACAATACCCCAACAAATGAAATAAACCCCTCACCAAAGCCAAATGCCCTCAAAGTAGAAAACAAAAACCTGTGATGAACCCAATCAAACGCCTTCTCCTGATCAAGTGACACAAACCCGCAATCCAAATCCCCAGTATTGCACAGATCAAACAAATCTCTTATCAAAAAAAGATTGTCCATAATAGTTCTATCGGGCACACAATAAGACTGGTCTTTATGAACAATCAAATCCAGAACATTTTTCAACCTGTTCGCCAGCACCTTAGAAAAAAGTTTATATGTGCACAGAGAAGTGCAACCGGTCTCCAGTTTTGCAACAGGGTAAGATCTCCTTTCTTAGGCAGGAGGGACAGAACAGTGCGTCACTTATTTACAGACACACTTATTTTCCCTTTCGTAGGCTAGCATACTGGCATAGTATGTTACTATGCTTTTTACCCTTTTAAATTAATTTTATTAGTAACCGGCGCAGGCCTCGGCCTCAGCTTTTTCTAAATTTTGGGTCTTTTAGTGAAGCTTAGGGCTAGTGGCTGGAATCACCTTAGTATTTCTTGTGTTTTTCTTGTTGCTTAATGCTGACAAATTATACAGTACTGTACTGTTGTTTTTCTGCCACTTGATTCTGTTTTTTCTCTCTGTTTGAGGTGCGGCTTCATCCACCCGCAAGCCTCCCGTCCTGTGCACCAGCATGGACTCCCACAATTTCCTGTATATTTGTTTTGTAAATTGTGTCAGTAGCATGGCCCAAGCAGAGGGTCACCCCTTTGAGCCTGGTCTGCTTGAGGTTTCTTCCTCAAATCATCAGAGGGAGTTTTTCTTACCACTGTAGCCTGTGTTCTTGCTCTTGGGGTTGGTAAGGTTAGAACTTACTTGTGTGAAGCGCCTGGAGACAACTTTCTTGTGATTTGGTGCTATTATAATTGAAATAAATGTAAATGAAATTAATTGAAATTAGCCTATGTGTGCACACACGTTGTTGTGAAGACAACATCTCTTACCTGTTGTCAAGACAATCGAATCCTGCCCCTGCAAATGTTGTGGACATGAGGGCAAGGCTGGCTATACTCGGCCTCATAACCACTGTCAGTCCAGGGCTGTGAAACTCCGCGGATCTGAGGAATTCCGCGGATTTCATCATGCAGAGGAGTGGGGGGAGGGGGGTGTTAGTGTTGTACTCTGTAATTGTGATCGTCACTGAGTTTTTAAAATGCCTATCGCAAAGCTTTCCCTTTTTTTTAATGACATCATGTAAGTTTTATAAGTCGGCGGACACTGTTCTGTGTGTTACAGATACAAATCTGTGTCCTCGGAACCGTGGAACTCCGCGTAGGAAAAATGCCACTCAAAGCGTAGCTGTTGCAACAGTTGTCGTAAAGCGGGACTGTGGTTGCTGCGGCGATGCTGTGTGTCTCCTGCAAGACACTTAAGCTAAATGTATCATGTGGACATTGCAAATTTTTAGAGATCTCAAGTTTTTAAAGGAATAATTTTGCAGCTGTCTGTGTCATGGAACGACATCAGACAGAGCAAAGATGGCGAGAAAGACAGTTTGAAAACGTTTGACAAGGACAAGAATCCGTGGAATTGTTGCTGGCTTCATCAACACACCTGAAAGATAAACGGGAGAAACACGGTAAGAATTTCTGTCTCCCTGGAAAATAAACATTGTGCTGTGACTTTTTTATTATTAATCTAGACTTTCTTTCATTGGAAAAAAGACATTGTGGCTTTGAATGGATTTACATGAATTTACACAAGAATGTAAATGTTTTTATTAATGTAGACTTTTTTCATGGGAAAAAGACACTGGATTTACATGAATTTACACACAGTATGTGACTTTTCACTATAAGGTATGTTATTGATATTTTACCATGATTTTCCAAATATTCTACAATCTTTAGCTGTGGTTTTTGAAATGCTGTAACAGTAGTTTCAGTCTTCATGAATTTCATGTAGTTTAATTGTTCTGAGTTCATGCATAATTTGGCTTACAATTAAAAGTAAAATCATACCAGGTCCTACTTCCACGTCATATTCTGTTATTTCAACATCATCATTGACGGTTCAAATAAAAGTTTGAGTCTAGGATCATTTAAATATGCACTAATTTTTAGATTTTTTTTTTTCTTCCAGGAGATGCTGAAAATGTATCATTAGATAGAAAATTTATTTGGTTTCTGGGGCACCATGGGCCCTAGACCCCACCTCGACCCCCTCCAAATTTTCCTCGGATTTCACAATTTTCATTTCACAGCCCTGTCAGCAGAAAGGAGTGTCACAATTGATATTTTTTAAATGGCTTTGACAGAGGACATGTCTGTTAAAAGCTCAATGCCAGTCAATATTTCTTTGAAATCCTGAGAAAAAAATAAAAATAGAAACCTTCTGATATCGCACACATCTCTGCATGTTGCCGTTGGACTGACTAAAATCCCCCCCCCCCCTCTAGACCATTTGCCAGAGGGGTTGGTCGTTACCGAAAAAGTGGCAAAGGCTACCACACCTTTTCTGAAAGCCTGGAATCTCAGCTTTTCAATGATATATGATGGCCATCTGACAAGAGTAGCTGTTAGAAGTTATGGCACATAACGTAATCTAAGAAACGTTTTGTCGACGAACCAATGCAAAATAGTGAAGTAGTTGAAAATCTAAAAATGGTATTACAACAAGAGAGACATGGATTCCTATGTTTTTGGCTATGACTAACCCAATTATGACATTAGCATTGCTGTAGAAGGTCAAGGTCATGACCTTTTGGCAAGGTCAGTCATTTTGTATTATCTCTCAATTTTCTCATCCTTTATTTTTTGAACACCAATGAGAAATGGATTCCTAAGTTTTTGTTTGTTGAATATCCAATTACAAAAATAACTTTGCAGTGAAAGGTCAAGGTCACAACCTTTTTCTCAGGCTGATTTTTAAGGTTTACTGCAAAATGTTGTTTTGTACATTTTAAATTTGTTTTCCCACTCAGGTTTCTGAAACATACTGTGATTATTATATATAATTATTTTTGAAAGGGTTAGGGTTGGTTAGGCTTAGGGTTAGCTATGGGCAGTGGTGGGCACAGATAACCAAAAAATTAACTTCGATAACAGATAATCAGATAACTGAAAAGTTATCTTCAATAAAGATAAAACAATAAACCACCCAAAAATGTATCGGAAGTTACAGATAACCGATAACAGATAAATTCCAATATTATCTCTTGCACATTTACAACTACTAATAAACAAATTCAGTAGCTTCTAATAATATTAAAAATAATAACAAACCCAAACAATGAGACCACACTTTTTTTTTTTTTTTCCCAACATTCGGCCCCTGCTGGAAGCTCTTGTTTAACACAGAGGCACCCTGAGAGCAGCTGTAAAGCCAGCTCTCTATCAATTATAAAGCTCCAGTCATGTGGAGGTCTTGAAAAATAAAGTCATATTGAGTTATGGTGTTGATTTATAAATAACATTAATACCGATAGAATAACTCCATTAATGTCAATTCTGTCATTTGTACAAAGTTAAAATATAACATATTTTAATGTTGAATAATGCACTAATTCTGAGGTTTTGTAACAAAGAGACAGATCGCAAAGGATTCTGGGTAAAGGTGCCTTTCCTAAACACTGATTGGTTCAGTCAGTCATTATGTAAACCAACACGTTAATGTAACATTTGTCGTGTGTTGGTGTTTAAATGTGCTTTTGTAAAGTATTCCATTTTTTTATTTGTAAAAACAGGCATTTTTACGGAGCCCTGGAAGTGTCGTCGCAAAAATTTTTTGCATGTGGAGAGACGCACATTCTCTCTTTACAACATTCATTTGATGTTGTAAAACGTGCTTTACACTGTGCGAGATGATTTTTCATGGAGGAATTTTTTGGACCAAGTTTCAGGTTAATCGTGCGTCCTGCATCGTGTAGTGTTCATGGAGTATCAAGCTGCGGTCATCATCTGACGACCACCTCCTGATCGCCGATCGTATGGTCAAATGAGAATCAAACCTGTTTGATATATTATTGTGGTCGGTCGTCGTGAGGTTATCCTGCTGCTGAAAGCTACAAGCAGCATCCAACCGTTCGCACTGTGCCTGTGCAAACACTGCAGAGCTGTCTTGTAATAATGTTATTATTATTATTTTGCAGTTGTTTTGTTTTTAAACTTCATTTGTAAAAAAAAAAAAAAAAGCCATTTGCAAAGCAAAAAAGTTGATTTGACAATCATCTGACATAACCGGGGTCAAAATAAATAGAACACTGCCATCTACTGGTTCCCAGACACTGCCATGAACACTACTGGCCAGTAGATGCTAGATGGCAGTAGAGGCCTTCAAAACAAATTCTAGATAATCCCTGTCTGCTCACATTTAAAATGCGTGGAATTTAACAAACGCAATTAAAAAATCAACGTCTATAAACGCAGAGAATATATTCGAGAGAGTTTTAGGCACTAGAGTTTAATGCTGTTGTCCGTGGAGCCTGAACAGAGTGTCTGAAATGCATTTGTCCTGTCGTGACGTACTGAGATTACATCATCCTACCCAAAATGCACTGCGGGGCAGAGCATGTGCTCACAAAAGCTTAAAAATTAGCACATTACTTTAAAACTAAAACATATATCTGATATTTTTACTTGATGAAACTTCAGATATGACAGTAATTTTACATAACTTGTCCAAAATTAGTTTGGTTAAAATTTGAACCATAATTTAAAAATCTATGCCTCTGGATGACTTAGGTCATATTGCCAGCATATTGGTATGGTGTTAATGGAAATGTTTTTTTTTCTTTTTGGGTTTTTTCTTTGTCTGCAGAGGATTGAGATGCTTTTTGTACAAGCAGTTCTCTTCTGTTTACAAAGGTTATAACTATGCGTCTGTTATAAAACTTTTAACAGGTGGGTGCAGAACTAATTTTAAAAATGCTTGTCGATGCACACACATGCACACATAGCTGCTTATTCAGCTCTTATGAACACACACAAACACATCCAGGGATCACGTCATCAGTCCAGCACCTCTGCTGTACGCACATGCACATGAGGTCAGTAGCGCTGGGAAGGGGAGGACAAGCGCAGATGTGATTGCATGAGTGAGTGAATGATCGCACCATGCCGGCTTTACGTTGGTTGTACTCTGGTGTCCAGCAAGGGCAGGGACTGTGCAAAGGAGGAATACAGCACTCCCTCCCTCTGCGGCCCCGTGTTTCCCATCCAGATGTTTGGACGTCGGGCAGTCTTCAGCGTCTTTTATGGCCGTCTGACAGCAGTCCAGTTTCAAATCAAATTTATTAATTTATACAGTGCCATTTCACGATGAGATCGCCTCAAAGTGCTTGAGCACACAACATAATAAAAACAGAGAAAACTAAATTAAAAACTTAAAACACAATAAAAAGGCAAAACTATAAAAGAACACAAGAATAAAACACATCGTAACACGATAAAACTAATGATAAAACAAGGAAAACAAATGAGTCTTTAAACGTGATTTAAAAATCTCCACAGTATCCGACTGTCGTATTTGTGCCGGGAGATGGTTCCACAGAGCTGGGGCACGGTAGAAGAAAGCTCTGTGACAGGCAGACTTTTTATTCACCCTGGGAACACATAAAAGTCCTGCACCCTGCAAACCCAGGGCCCGAGCTGGTACATAGGGGCTTACCAGGTCAACCAGATAAGGAGGTGCAAGTCCAAGAAAAATTTTATAAACTAATAACAGTACCTTAAAATCCGATCTAGCAGTGACTGAAAGCCAGTGCAGGGATGCCAAAATGGGCGTAATGTGGTCAAACCTTCTGCTTTGTGCCAAAAGTCTGGCAGCAGCATTTTGAACCAGTTGAAGACCCCTAATACTGGACTGTGGTAAACCAGAAAATAGAGCATTACAATAGTCCAATCTAGAAGAGACAAATGCATGAATCAAAAGTCTCAGCATCAGCCATAGACAAGGATGGGAAGAATCTTCACTATATTTCACAAATGAAAGAAAGCAGTCCTCATAATGTCTCTAATGTGGACATCAAAAGACAATGTAGGATCAAAAATTACCCCAAAATTCCTCACTTTATCTGTATGATGTATAACACACGAACCTATGCTAAGCGATAGCTGGTCAAATTGATGCCGATCTCTGGACCAAGAATCATAATTTCAGTCTTATCAGAATGTAGAAGCAGAAAGTTACTAGACATCAAACTTCTCAAAGATGCAAGGCAATCTTCCAAAGATTTTATGTGAATGGGATTACCAGCAGTTATTGGCATGTACAAGTGGGTGTCATCAGCATAGCAATGAAAGGCAATCCCAAAACGCCACAGTATATTCCAAGGGGTGCTACATAAAGGGGGAAAAAAGCAGGGGGTCTGAAACGGATCCCTGCAGAACCCCAAACTTCATGTCCCTAACATCAGAGGAAGTGCCATTGCACAACACACAGTATGCGCTACATTCTGGCAACTGCTGACCACACCCCTTTTCCTCCTGACTACGTCTGATTATGCTATATTTGCCGTGTCAACCTGGTTCCTGCAAATTCTTGCTATGTGTGACAGGGGCTTTAATATGACCAGTTGGAATTTGGATCTGTGAATTTGATCATTTCATTTAGGATGTTGTGAACACCACAGTCCATCTTCGTTTCATTTGATTTTATTTTGTCCTGCAGTTCTTTTAGGGTCATGAACCAGTGGGTTCTGGTCATCTTTGATGGCTGACTCTAAGCTTTGTCGTTTGCCTTGTATGTATTGTTTCTCTTTGTTTTTCTCTATTCTCAGTGTCCGTATCCAGGCAGATTAACCTTGAAGGGTGGAGTTTCTCTGTGAAAACATAGCTAAACTCGATACAACTACATGTAATTTGGTCACTCGTCAATAAAGTCAATTTAATTAAGCACAATGATTTATTTTAGGTCAGCTTGGTGTATAAATCTCATTGTTCCAGGCAATGAGAGCTGTCAGCTGACCATTAGAAGCAAGTTAGAGACAGTAAACACCGGCTGATTTCAATAAAGGGCAGTTCCGTGCAGATATAACCTTAGTGGCCAAAATTTTAAAATAGGTCTATAGTCACAAAAGGTGTAGGTTTTGTTTTGTTTTTTTTTTGTTGTTTTTTTTGCCAAAAGTATGAAGTTAAAAAAAATTAATTCCTTTGCTGAAAACCCATACAATAATAATGCTGTTGGTAGAATAATGAATGCCTTGCTGGCAACAGCAAATTTTAGTGATAACATCAAGTGTTGTTACATATTTTTTCTATGTTAAAATTTGATAAACCTATTAAGTTCACACTTGATGTGTACTATAATATTGTAGAAATCTTAGGGTGAACAAATACAAAGGGTTGCTTATGTTGATTTCTGTTGCCAGACATTTTACATTTGGCCACGTTAGCCATGTACGTCCGACACTAAAATGTCTGCAAAATTGGCTCTGTACTCCAGCCATACATGTAAAAATTTCCATACATGATCTGAAAAATACAAATGACATCCTTAACATATTCCATTGTTTGTTTCAATTCTGTCATTATAGGGAACTGAATTACAAGGGGGTTGGACGTGCAGTTTCAGAGCATGACCGACACCATGTACGCCCAACACCAAGCCTAACTTCATGTTTCAGCCATCTAAAGACAATGATAACATTTTAGTCACTAGGGGGAGTTAGGAAAGTCACTAGGGGGAGTGTAGGTCAGTCACCAGGTCACTAGGTCACTTCATCAGCTGAAAAAGTTGTTGACACAAGCTGTAAACCTTTTGCTACAATCTACATCCATCTGTCATCATTAAGTCAGGTATGTATAAAACTAAGTAATAAACAAAAAATTCAAGCATGGTAGCCACCTTATGCTGCGTTCACACCAGGCGCGACACGAGTGACTGCAGCCACAGGTTGCCATGTAATTCCTATTTAATGATGCGTTTTGGCACCAAACTGCGCAGCGCGATGCGATGGACGCGAGTGAAGTGACACGAGTGAAGCGTTTTGCGCGTTTCTAGCGCGATATTGCGTCGCGTCACGTCGTGCTGCCCTCCTCCCCAAGTTGAAAAATCGGAACTTTTTCGTCTCTTCGCACCGCGATGACCAATCAGGGACTGAATATGTAGTAACATGGAGATGTCTGGAGTTTGGCTGAAGATGTGAACATGTCCTGTCTCTGGTAGCAGCCTGTGAGCAGGACTTATGTCTCTTTTGTCCTTTATTTCACAATTATGAGAGAGTTTTTGGAGCGTGCAGCAGCCCCACAGCAGGGGGAGCGGAGTTTCTTTTTCTTTTTATTTTACGTGCATGCATGAGGGAATCATCCATGGAGATTATTTTACTTATTAACTACACAGATGTGTAATAAAACAAATGGTGACTGGTTTCTAAAGACAATTATGACAGAGTTTTTTTGGGAAAGAGAGAGGAGCAGCCCCACAGCAAGCAGCGGAGTTTCTTTCTTTTTTTTTTATTTGTACATGCGCGCGCAAGCGAATCGTCTGTGTGGAGAATATTTTATTAATTAACTACACAGATGTATAATAAAACAAATGGTGACTGGTTTCTAAACACAATTATGACAGAGTTTTTTGGAGGAAGAGCGAGGTGCAGCAAGCAGCGGCGTTTCTTTTTTTTTTGTTTACATGTGCGCACGTGAACGGGACAGTTGGTCCTCAAACTGGGTCCTGCAGAGGTGGAAGGACCGCTGAAAGTGGCCGTCATCCAGACGCAGCTCCTGCAGCAAATAATGATACTCTCTGTATTGGGAGCTTTTCACAACAACTCGCTCCGTGTGATCAAGGTCCGTCATGATGACTTGACGCCGAGTGGAATGGAAGCTCCTCCTATTTGATGACGCACCGGGGCAAATTTTCACAGCGAAAGTCCACCCAAGCAGAGCGACTCCGGGCGAAGGAGGCGCATCCGTCGCCACGCGACCCCCAGCAAATTTGTAGCGTCTGATCACGCCCAGTGTGAACGCGGCATTAGGGAAATGTAATTTTATTTGATTAAGAGAGTTTTCCCTTGTTGAAGTTATACGAGGGTAGGCTGAAAAGTTCTAAGGCTCACCAAGAAGGAGAAATGCCATTTCAATAAAACTTGGCATGCATTAAGTTCAACTCTTCTGATGACTAACTGTTATTTTCTTCCAGGTTGTGAGGTAGTTTGTGATTCATAGCCAAGTTTGAAAGTTCGTGGTAGAGGGAAACGGCAAAAATGGACAAAATCTGGCATTGCGATGTGATTAAGTACCTGCATAAGAAGGGGTTAAAGCCCAAGGACATTCATGCGGATATGGTTGCTACATTAGGGGATGAAGCTCCCTCCATATCTACAGTGCAGAAGTGGGCAGCTGAATTTAAGAGGGGCAGAGAGAGCCTTGAAGACGACCCAAGGTCTGGGCGGCCTTGCAACAGCCACAACCCAGAAAAACATTGACCTTGTTCATGAAATGGTGATGGACGACAGACGATCAACGATTAATCAGCTAGCAGATGCTGTGGGAATATCCCGTGAGAGAATTGAACACATTCTGCATGAAGAACTTGGAATGTCAAAGGTGTCAGCTCGGTGGGTGCCACGTCTTCTGACGCCTGTTCAGAAACGCACTTAGCAAGAATATCTGCTTATCAATAATTTATTGAAAGCATTCTGTACATATTCTCATGCATTGGAAAATATGATGTAATTCATGAAATACTTACAGAGGAGAGTCCAATCTGAGTTACATTAATTCTGGTTATGTAGTAACAGTAGGCCACTCATTAAAGCCTTCATGATTGAAACCCTATCTTCACATTTTATTTAAATTTGCTGAATTTATAGAGGTATGAATCATAGAAATTAGTTGATAACTAACTGAAATGTCATATAATTTCATATAATGTCATATAACCCCAGTGTTGTTGTGACGTTCATGTCAAAGGGTGACATAATTAGTAAAGAAGGTAACCTGCAGACACACTGGCAACACACCATCCCAGTCCCAAACACTCACAAACTGCATTTTGTGGCCCCCTGAGGTGCAGAACATTTGTTTGTGAGTGCAGTTTTGGACAGTGATCACTTCATGGAAGTTCGCATTTGTGAAGAAAATCAAGATGACAGTGAAATGTCCATGGACGAAGATCCTGATGAATTGGAAGATGAAAGCAGTGGGAAAGCAAAGAATCACCCTTCACTCAATGTACATCTTGCTGGCTGGGTGCTTGTGAAGTATGATAAAGAAACATTTCCTGGAGAGATAACAGAAATGAACCAGAATTCAGCAGTACGTGTAAATGTCATGCATGAATCTGGCAGAAATTGGAAGTGGCCCAGTGAACCAGACAACATATGTTATAATCAAGAAGATTTTGTTGTCCGCAAAATTGATGCTCTTATTGTGGTGGGTCACAGACAGTTCCAGTTCACATCACTCTGAACAATTTCCATTGGACAGTGTGAAGCTTAAATTTATTCTTCATATTTAAGAACATACATTATGCTGGATATATAACAGACTCTAAAGTTTTTAGTTCAGTGTGACTGAATTCCATGTGCAATTTAACAGTGAACTATGGAACTTGAAAGAAGTCACTAAAGTCACCATTAGTAGTTTTTTTTTTACAATTAGGATATGATTACTGAGAATGAGTATCTCTAAAGATGTGAAATTCATTGTCCTACATTATGTAATTTTGTAAATTTTCTGAATAAAGTGTTGCAGATTCTTTTGACAAGGTTTCAGATTGATTTTATTGCCCAATTGCCTGCATTCTGGTGAACAACTTCAGACATGTATGTCCAACACCATAAAATGTGTACATCCAACACCACAAATGATTCTGTCTGGGCTTTCATTGCAGTTACGAACAGCAATGGTTGACACTTCCATATAGCCACTAATGACCAACAAGATTATACAGTAGTGTTCAGAATAATAGTAGTGCTATGTGACTAAAAAGATTAATCCAGGTTATGAATATATTTCTTATTGTTACATGGGAAACAAGGTACCAGTACATTCAGTAGATTCTCACAAATCCAACAAGACCAAACATTCATGATATACACACTCTTAAGGCTATGAAATTGGGCTATTAGTAAAAAAAAAAAAAGTAGAAAAAAGGTGGTGTCTTGTTGGATTTGTGAGAATCTACTGAATCTACTGGTACCTTGTTTCCCATCTAACAAGAAGAAATATACAACCCCTGGCAAAAATTATGGAATCACCGGCCTCAGAGGATGTTCATTCAGTTGTTTAATTTTGTAGAATAAAAGCAGATCACAGACATGACACAAAACTAAAGTCATTTCAAATGGCAACTTTCTGGCTTTAAGAAACACTATAAGAAATCAGGAAAAAAAATTGTGGCAGTCAGTAACGGTTACTTTTTTAGACCAAGCAGAGGGAAAAAAATGTGGAATCACTCAAGTCTGAGGAAAAAATTATGGAATCATGAAAAACAAAAGAACGCTCCAACACATCACTAGTATTTTGTTGCACCACCTCTGGCTTTTATAACAGCTTGCAGTCTCTGAGGCATGGACTTAATGAGTGACAAACAGTACTCTTCATCAATCTGGCTCCAACTTTCTCTGATTGCTGTTGCCAGATCAGCTTTGCAGGTTGGAGCCTTGTCATGGACCATTTTCTTCAACTTCCACCAAAGATTTTCAATTGGATTAAGATCCGGACTATTTGCAGGCCATGACATTGACCCTATGTGTCTTTTTGCAAGGAATGTTTTCAGTTTTTGCTCTATGGCAAGACGCATTATCATCTTGAAAAATGATTTCATCATCCCCAAACATCCTTTCAATTGATGGGATAAAAAAAGTGTCCAAAATATCAACGTAAACTTGTGCATTTATTGATGATGTAATGACAGCCATCTCCCCAGTGCCTTTACCTGACATGCAACCCCATATCATCAATGACTGTGGAAATTTACATGTTCTCTTCAGGCAGTCATTTTTATGAATCTCATTGGAACGGCACCAAACAAAAGTTCCAGCATCATCACCTTGCCCAATGCAGATTCGAGATCCATCACTGAATATGACTTTCATCCAGTCATCCACAGTCCACGATTGCTTTTCCTTGGCCCATTGTAACCTTGTTTTTTTCTGTTTAGGTGTTAATGATGGCTTTCGTTTAGCTTTTCTGTATGTAAATCCCATTTCCTTTAGGTGGCTTCTTACAGTTCGGTCACAGACGTTAACTCCAGTTTCCTCCCATTCGTTCCTCATTTGTTTTGTTGTGCATTTTCGATTTTTGAGACATATTGCTTTAAGTTTTCTGTCTTGATGCTTTGATGTCTTCCTTGGTCTACCAGTATGTTTGCCTTTAACAACCTTCCCATGTTGTTTGTATTTGGTCCAGAGACACAGCTGACTGTGAACAACCAACATCTTTTGCAACATTGTGTGATGATTTACCCTCTTTTAAGAGTTTGATAATCCTCGCCTTTGTTTCAAATGACATCTCTCGTGTTGGAGCCATGATTCATGTCAGTCCACTTGGTGCAACAGCTCTCCAAGGTGCGATCACTCCTTTTTAGATGCAGACTAACGAGCAGATCTGATTTGATGCAGGTGTTAGTTTTGGGGATGAAAATTTACAGGGTGATTCCATAATTTATTCCTCATTGAGTCCATATTTTTTTCCCTCTACTTGGTCTAAAAAGTAACCGTTACTGACTGCCACAATTTTTTTTCCTGATTTCTTATAGTGTTTCTTAAAGCCAGAAAGTTGCCATTTGAAACGACTTTAGTTTTGTGTCATGTCTGAGATCTGCTTTTTTTCTGCAAAATTAAACAACTGAATGAACATCCTCCGAGGCTGGTGATTCCATAATTTTTTGCCAGGGGTTGTACTCAAAACCTGGATTAATCTTTTTAGTCACATAGCAGTACTATTATTCTGAACACTACTGTACATAGACATTTTCAGTAAATGCCTTCACACATTACAGAATTTGATAAACTGTCCAACGTGTTAAAAACTGCTTTCCTCTGAGTACGTCCAACACCAAGTTATTTTGTGCATATTTTTCAAATCACTCAGAAATTGGGTAGATATTCATTCTGTTAATTTATTACATCTGGCAGAGTTACATAACCTGTTCCAAGAAAATTACCCATTTGTCATACTGCTCAATAATTATTTTACCTTCAAAGAGTACAAAATGTACGTCCGACACTATGCAGTTGCCCTAAAACAGCGTGTTTTCACCGAGGGTTCGTCACGGAAATATGAATTCTTGCCTCCTGATTGGTCAGTTTGCCGAAGTGACCTAGTGCCAACCTTGAGAATTGGACCAAATAGCTTGTGAAGTGGTTTACCCACACATCTCCATTTTCTATGGGGAGATCATCATGAGTGTCTCTCTCTCTCTCTCTCTCTCTCTCTCTGAGGCGGTGCACAGAGTTTGTCCATGTAGAAGAAAACTGAGGAAATATGACATCGTTCTTTGAGCAAATTCAGTCAGCTTCAATAAATAGCTATAAATTGCACCGATTGTTGAGAAATTTGCTCTTTAGAATGCTGAAATAACGCACACTTGTTTTGGACACAACAGACGCTGAAGTTGGTGATCTGATGATGGATGTTATGAGACCTGACAAGCCAGCAGTCCATCCCACTCTACATCTGGAAATGTGAGTGGTGCAAATATAGAACAAAATAGTTTTTATGTACTGAAGAAATTGGCGTATTTGGGAAAATCCGGGTGTGTTAATCAGGGCTGCAAAACCTTTTTTACAGATTTCTGTCAAAATTTGTTTCCATGTTCTGTTTATTTGTCATAGAGAACCACTAACTATATATATATATATATCTATATATATCTATATATATATATATCTATATATATCTATATATATCTATATATATATATATATATATATATATATATATGTATATATATATATATATATATATATATATATATGTATATATATATATACATACATATATATATATATATACATACATACAGGGTTCTCCCCAGAAATTTTTAGTATAGCGGTAAAAATTTTGTAATCTGAAAATAAAAAAGATTGGAAAAAAAAATTTTGAAACTGAAAATTCAATGTTTGTTCTTGAATTTTATAATCATTTAAAAAGTATTATCAAAATAAAAATAAGTGTAAGATATATATTTTTCAGTTTAAATAAATTTTTGATTCAGCTCTGTAATTTTTTTGATCAAATTTATTTTCATTCATATTTATTTTTTCACCTTCAGATCTTTTTTTTTCAGTTTCAAACTTTTGGCCCCGTTCTGGCGTGGGAGGGCGTGGCTTCGATTGAGAGGGGCGTGGAAATGTGAGTGACAGCAGAGCAATCAGTCCTCACATGATGTTGCTTTCAGGAAGCGTGGGTACTTTGATAGATAATGACTCTGCTCCCGTCTCCATCGTTTATTTACTATGCGGGTGGCGCGTGAAAGAAAATAGAGAGAATGAAAACTTATTACGAGGCTTTAAACCCTCGAGATAAAACTGTTTATTGTGATCAATGTGTAGCAATTGGTTCAGTGGATCCGTATGTTGTACCGGATAGTGAATTTAAAGATGATGTAACAAAGTTGACCGCCCGTAAATCCAAATCCAAAGCCGCCCGGAAGAGCGCTCTGGCTACCGGCGGTGTGAAGAAGCCTCGCCGTTACAGGCCCGGCACTGAGAGAGATCCACCGCTACCAGAAATCCACCGAGCTGCTGATCCACAAGCTGCTGACCAGGTCAGCCTCGCTGGCCTCCTGCCGAGCATCACAGCAGAGCTGTGAAAGCGGAGGATGGTCTTGAAGTCCTGAGCGACTTCTCTCACCAGGTGCTGGAAGGGCAGCTTGTGGATCAGCAGCTCGGTGGATTTCTGGTTGCCACGGAGTGCCACGGTGCCGCGCCTGTAACGACGAGGCTTCTTCACACCGCCGGTAGCCGGAGCGCTCTTCCGGGCGGCTTTGGATTTGGATTTACGGGCGGTCTGCTTGGTTCTGTCCATATTAAAGCTTCCTTCAGATCTGCTGAGCCTGGTCTCTCTGTGTGTCACTTAGAAAGCTTGTAACACTTCACAGCCTGTAAAATGAGCGACCTGCTTCATTTCCATGCAGCGATGCTGCACTGCGTTCACGGTCTTGTGTGGATTTGGGACACATCGTTTTTTTTTTTTAGGTATAGGTGTTAAACTTTACAATCAGTTTTTAAACATTAAAAATGACCAAGAGTGGTCTAGAATTACTTGTAATAGACATTTTAGCATCACTTTATTTACAGGTATCAAGACAACACAGTGGAGAGAAAGTATTGTCGTTATCTATCAAAGTACCCACGTTTCCTGAAAGCAACATCATGTGAGGACTGATTGCTCTGCTTTTACTCACAATTCCACGCCCCTCTCAATCGAAGCCACGCCCTCCCACGCCAGAACAGGGCCTAAAGTTTGAAACTGAAATAATAAGATCTGAAAGTGAAAAAAAGATCTGAAGGTGAAAAAAAGAATATGAATGAAAATAAATTATTTGATCAAAAAATTACAGAGCTGAATCAAAAATTTATTTAAACTGAAAAATATGTATCTTACACTTATTTTTATTTTGATAATACTTTTTAAATTATTATAAAATTCAAGAACAAACATTGAATTTTCAGTTTCAAAATTTATTTTTTCAATCTTTTTTTTATTTTCAGATTACAAAACTTTTGGCCTTGATTTAGCTCCATAGCGGTGCTGTTGGCAATTATCACCCGAGGCGGTGAATTGCGAGTCATTTTAACTGGTTTTAGATGCATTGAAAGCAAGAATAATAGACAAATATGACACTTGTGTTGTAATACCAAAGTTCTTCTTTGCATGTTTCTAAGCTAATAAAATAAATAACATTGAAAAGCTTAAAAACACATTAATATTTGATGGACATAACATTTGCTCTCCTCTTCTAAAAAAATGACACACTGTACCTTTAATCCAGTAAGACAGGCAGAGTTTTTCTGTCATGGTGACAGTTTAGTTTTTCTTTTTAACATTTCTGAGTGGGATTGCATACTTTTTAAAAACAATATACCCCTTATTTGTCTTGTTTGAACAAGAGCTAAATCTGGACTGATTTGATTGTCAAATCAGAATCAAATTTATTGCCAAGTAAGTTCTCACATATAAGTAGTTTGATCTGGTGTCATTGGTGCATAAATAATAAAAAGAAAAAAAAAAAAAACCTTCTGTCAGACATAAAGAAGCAAATTTGCTCTTTTAAAGATGAAGCCCTGGATGGAAAAACTTTATCAATCAGTTTTTCACACTTAATTGTTTCACTGAGGCTGTGTGGTGAAGATGAGTGTTGATTAAAATTGCTTCACTGCTTTTTTACAGAGTGTAGCGTCTGCTGTTCACACTTTTTTCCTCCCCCCCGTTTCTCTCTCTCTCTCACACCGTCTATGCGGCTTATTTGAACAAACTTTGGAAACATGAGAGCTTTCATCTGTAAAATAAAGCCTTAATGTGTCACTGGCTACGCAGGCAGAAGGAGCTCTTTTTATTGGAAGACTTTGACGGATTTTTTTGTTCTTTCACTGAGAGACTGAGCTGCGCTGTGGCTCTGCTTAGCTCTGCTTGCTGCCGGCGGGGGAGGGTCCGTTCAGCACAAACAGCCTGGCTGCGTTAAAAACGTACAATGGCGCTGTGATAACAGTATAATGGAGCTACGCCGTTGTTCCATTCTCTGGGGAGAACCCTGGTATATTTTCCCAGGGTGCTGCATGTGAATTTGATTTTTAAAAAATGGCAGCCGCATCCAGTTCAGCAACTTTGGTTATCCTCATCGCTGATCTACTAAAATCACCTTTTTCAAGGCATTCTTTCACAGATATAAAAGAAATATTTAAACATGGAAAACCCACACCAAACCTGGATTCGCTAACGCGGGCCAGTAAGAACTTTGCAAGGCATTTTAAAAACTAACTATAAGTGCTCCAAGTGGCTAACAGCTAGCACGGACCACAACTGCTGGCCATGTTTACTTTTCAACTCCAACAGAGGGACATGGAATTGGTTTTAGCAGTTTGAACAGCTTCACAAAGGCAATGCTGAAACACCAAAACTCTGAGTGGCAGATCACCTGTGTAGTGCATTTGAAAACATTTGGTGAATATCAAGTGGATTAGCAGCTGGATGAGCAGAAAAACAACGAGAAGGTTGAGAACAGGGGTGCTCAAGTTGAGTCTTTGAGATCTACCTTCCTGAAACTCTTAGTTGTCTCCCTGCTCCAACACACCTGAATCCAATGAAAGGCTCATTAAAAGCCTGCTAAACCCCTGTTGAAAAAAAGAAAATCAATAAAAAAAAAAATTCTGTATAAAATCAAAAACAAAAATTTCAGGTTCAGATTCTTAGAGGTGTTTGGGCTCACACTGAGATAATTTAAACAAATTTAACATTTTATTGTTGTGCATTATTGAATGAATAATAATGGAGTGGCTTCAGTATTATGATATCATATTATGATATCTCTACCTAGTCTGAAAGCAGTTATGAAATTATTCATAACATGTTAGTTGAGAGTTATGATTTTTAATTGACTAGTCTTTGAGCCCAGTCAAAAACAAATTAAAGTTTTCATCAAGATTTGGCTATATTTGTAAACTGTTGTGTTGTTATATTGTGTACATGCTCCTACAGGATGCACAACATGCATTCAAAAGCCACATGTTGTGCTATACTGCATGAGCTCACACTAGAAATTTAACAGCTGTTTCAGGTCCAAATTTAGTCTAAAGAATGCACCACGGGGCACTTAGATTCTCAAAATTTGCTGGGGGTGGCGATCTCCCCCCCCCCCCCCCTTTTTAGTTTTCCCCTACATTACTCCTACACCGTTCAGGGTAACTTTTGCTGTCTTGAATATTATAGATGAATCACATTGCTGTCCTTTTTTTTTTTTTTTTTTCCTCCTAAGCATCCATGCCTCCATACAGATCTTCTCCAGATCTTTCAGGTTTGGAGTTTCAGCTCCCTCCAAAGATTTTCTATTGAGTTCAGGTCTGGAGTCTGGCCAGGCCACTCCAGGACCTTGAAATGCTTCTTACGGAGTCCATCCTTAGTTGCCCTGGCTGTGTGTTTGGGGTCATTGTCATGCTGGAAGATCCAGCCATGACCCATCTTCAATGCTGTTAGTGAGGGAAGGAGGCTGTTTGACAAAATCTCTCAATACATGACTTCATCCATCTTCCCTTCAGTATGGTGCAGTTGTCCTGTCCCCTTTGCAGAAGAGCACCCCCAGAGTATGATGTTCCCCCCCCATGCTTCACGGTTGGGATGGTTTTCTTGGGGTTGTTCTCATCCTCTAAACATGGTAAGTGGAGTTGATTTCAAAAAGCTCTATTCTGGTCTCATCTGACCACATGACCTTCTCCCATGCCTCCTCTGGATCATCCAGATGGTCAATGGTGAACTTCAAACGGACCTGAACATGTGCTGGCCTGAGCAGGGGGACCTTGCTGCCCTGCAGGATTTTAAACCATGACAGCATCATGTGTTACTAATGTAATCTTTGTGACTGTGGTCCCAGCTCTCTTCAGGTCATTGACCAGGTCCTCCTGTGTAGTTCTGAGCTTTCTCATAATCATCTTTACCCCACAAAGTGAGATCTTGCATGGAATCCCAGACCAAGGGAAACTGAATAACTTGTGTTTCTTCCATTTTCTAATAATTACACCAACCTTTGTTGTCTTCTACCAAGCTGCTTGCCTGTTGTCCATCCCAGCCTTGTGCAGGGCTACGGTTTTGTCCTTGATGTCCTCAGACAGCTCTTTGGTCTTGGCCATGGTGGATAAGTTGAAAAGTGATTGATTGAGTGTGTGAACAGGTGTCTTTTATACAGGTAACAAGTTCAAACAGGTGCAGTTAATACAGTCAAAGAATGCAGAATAAGAGGGCTTCTTAAAGACAAACTAACAGGTCTGTGAGAGACAGAATCCATGCTGGTTGGTAGAGCATCAAATGTTTCATGCAATAAAATGCAAATTAATTATTTAAAAATCATACAATGTGATTTTCTGGATTTTTTTGTTTTTTTTAGATTCTGTCTCACAGTTGAAGTGTACCTACATTAAAACTTACAGACCTCTACATTCTTTTAAGGTGGGAAAACCTGCAAAATTGACAGTGGATCAAATACTTATTTTTCCCACTGTAACCTGGTCACCTCTGATTAGATAGATAAATACCCTCAATCTCAATTCTCTTTTGTTAATAATAATACTAATAATTAATCGATAATGGTAATAATATTGTTTGATTAGTCATTAACTGATTGATTAGTAATTAATTCATTAGTAATTAAAATAAATAAACACTTGAAATATGTCAGTCTGTGTGCAATGAATGTATACATTATACAAGTTTCACTTTTTGAATGGAATTACTGAAATAAATAAACTTTTTCATGATATTCTAATTATATGACCAGCACCTGTATGTATGTTTTGGGCTGCATCTAGTTCTGTTAACCTGATTTTTTTTTTTTTTTTTTTTTTTTTTTCACATTCTCCCATTTTTTTTGCATCCAGCACTATTTCCTTTAGAAATTTCCTTGACAAATAATATCAGTCTATTAGGACGTCAGGTTATGTGTTACACATATACATGTGTGTCTATCTATTTTCCAACTTATTCCCATTGGTGAAACTTCTCATTTTCTGCCTGAAAGCTTATTAGGAGTCGAGTGTGTTCAGGGCTCCCTGTTTGTTTACAAAATACAAATGTGTTACAGATGTTCAAATCCAACAGCAGGGGTCGCTATTGCCCAAAGATTTATGAACATACAAATTAACGTGCTTATCCTTTATCATGATTTTCTCCATTGTGAGATATAAAAGTGTCTTATCGTAGCATTCGTGTGTATGTGCATTATAACGCCTCAGCACATGAGCGAAGTTACGATATTCTTCAGAACGACATTATACGCAACATGCATCCAGCAGCATACATGTTGCTGTCATAGACAATTGCCTGTAAAGTTTTTTGGCAAGTTATAACTTTCTAAACAGCGTAATTTGTAATGAAAGCCGCTTCATTTGTGCAGCTCTTTCAGCGCCATGTTTGTTTCTTTGGAGACAGCGGTAAGCTCCTCCTACCCCTCCAAATGGAGTGTGCATCCAGATTCACTCCAAACGGAGGGGTTTAAAGCCCCCCGCCTACCCCTCCGCCTCACTCCAAAAAGAGAATTGAGACACCCCTCCGTCTCTCGTGCCCGCACAAAATGGAGGGGAAGGGGTAAGGGGAAGGGCCGAGGGGTAGAATTGAGATTCAGCCATAGATTATCATTACAAGTGCAACGAAATTTCTTCACACCCAGTCACATCAGACAAAAATACAATTAATCCACAATTATTACAAGTTGAATGGCACACATTAGAATTAGAACAACCGCACATATACATTTGATTGTTTATGTACGCTAAACTTTAAGACAGTCCATCATCTGAATTTTGGCAGTGTGAATGTGGGGGGGGGGCTGCAGCAGTGTCCCGTGCAGCTGTGAGCTCGGGGGGAGGGGCAGGGTGGAGGCAAGGGAGGGGGTGGTAGGGGTGGGGGGGAAAGATGGGGCGTGCGTCATGTGTGCAGATGAGATGAGTTTGTATCAGTTTCTGTCAGTGTGTGCATAATGTCTGGAGTTGCCTTGACAACAACAGACTGCATTCATGATATGCACACTCTTAAGGCTATGAAATTGGGCTATTAGTAAAAAAAAGTAGAAAAGGGGGTGTTCACAATAATAGTAGTGTGGCATTCAGTCAGTGAGTTTGTCAATTTTGTGGAGCAAACAGGTGTGAATCAGGTGTCCCCTATGTAAGGATGAAGCCAGCACCTGTTAAACATGCTTTTCTCTTTGAAAGCCTGAGGAAAATGGGACATTCAAGACATTGTTCAAAAGAACAGCGTAGTTTGATTAAAAAATTGATTGGAGAGGGGAAAACATATGCAGGTGCAAAAAATTATAGGCTGTTCATCTATAATGATGTCCAGTGCTTTAAAATGGACAAAAAAACCAGAGACGCGTGGAAGAAAACGGAAAACAACCATCAAAATGGATAGAAGAATAACCAGAATGGCAAAGGCTCACCCATTGATCAGCTCCAGGATGATCAAAGACAGTCTGGAGTTACCTGTAAGTGCTGTGACAGTTAGAAGACGCCTGTGTGAAGCTAATTCATGTGCAAGAATTCCCCGCAAAGTCCCTCTGTTAAATAAAAGACATGTGCAGAAGAGGTTATAATTTGCCAAAGAACACATCAACTGGCCTAAAGAGAAATGGAGGAATATTTTGTGGACTGATGAGAGTAAAATTGTTCTTTTTGGGTCCAAGGGCTGTAGACAGTTTGTGAGATGACCCCTAAACTCTGAATTCAAGCCACAGTTCACAGTGAAGACAGTGAAGCATGGTGGTGCAAGCATCATGATATGGGCATGTTTCTCCTACTATGGTGTTGGGCCTATCGCATACCAGGTATCATGGATCAGTTTGGATATGTCAAAATACTTGAAGAGATCATGTTGCCTTATGCTGAAGAGGACATGCCCTTGAAATGGGTGTTTCAACAAGACAATGACCCCAAGCACACTAGTAAACAAGCAAAATCTTGGTTCCAAACCAACAAAATTAATGCCTCGCAGATGTGACGAAATCATGAAAAACTGTGGTTATACAACTAAACACTAGTTTAGTGATTCACAGGATTGCTAAAAAAGCAGTTTGAACATAATAGTTTTGAGTTTGTAGCGTCAACAGCAGATGCTACTATTATTGTGAACAACCCCTTTTCTACTTTTTTTTTACTAATAGCCCAATTTCATAGCCTTAAGAGTGTGCATATCATGAATGCTTGGTCTTGTTGGATTCGTGAGAATCTACTGAATCAACTGGTACCTTGTTTCCCATGTAACAATAAGAAATATACTCAAAACCTGGATTAATCGTTTTAGTCACATAGCACTTAGGGCTGGGCAAAAAATTGATTTTAAATAAAAATCAAGTTTTGAGTTCAAATCAATTTTGATTTTAGAAAATCAATTTTATTAGATTTTTTTTCTGTACAACATTATATTTGCATTTGCCACCAGTCGCTTTCCTCCACGCTTCCGTAGTGACTGCTGCTCAGGCAGCAGCAGAGCCAGTCCCCCTCCCCCTCACGTGCAGCACTCAAACACACAGAGGCAGCGCCACACAGCATGGAAGAAGCAAACAAGCAGCTCCAGCCCAAGAAAAATCCATCTAATTCAGTCGTTTGGAATTGGTATGGATACTTGCCATCTGATACGGAGCAGAAAATGCCTTGCTGCAAATTTTGCCTTAAAGCAGTTGCTGTCACAGGTAGCAGTACGAAAAATCTCTTCCAACATTTAAAGCAGAGACATTTTACCGAGTGGGAGAAGTGTTGCCTCCATCGCTATGAAGACCGTGCTGCTAGTAGTAGCATTAGCATTAGCGCGAAGTCTGCAAAGCAACCAACTATTCCACAAACATTTTCAAACTGTGTACCATATGAGAAGAGTGGAGCACGGTGGAAAACGATTACGGAGGCTATAACTTTATACATTGCCACGGATATGCTGCCTGTTTATTCTGTCGAGAAGAGGGGGTTTAAACACTTGCTAAAAGTTCTGGACCTTTGGTATGCCGTCCCTAGCCGCAAGTATTTTTCTGACGTTGCACTTCCCCAGCTATACAATACTACACGCCAAAAAGTGTTTAGCAGAGGCACTTTTACCCAGAATGTTTTGCGGTCTGTGTTTGTTACAAAACCTAAGAATTAGTGCATTATTCAACATTAAAAGATATATGTTATATTTTAACTTTGTACAAATGACAGAATTGACATTAATGGAGTTATTCTATCAGTATTTTCACAAAACCATAAGTTAGTATGACTTTATTTTTCAAGACCTCCGCCTAACCGGAGCATTATGATTAATAGAGAGTTGATTTTGTGGGTGCTCTCAGGATTTTTCTGTGCAGCTTCCAACAGGGGGAAGCATGGTCAAACATGGAAATACTGGCTCATTCTTTGGGTCTTTTGTCGCTTTTGATGCTTTCAAAAGCGATCGTGTTAAAAGTCAATTTCAGCTTCTTAGTAATTGCAAATGTACCAGAAACAATACTGGAATTTATTGGTTATCGATTATCTGTAACTTCAGATACATTTTTGGGTGGTTTATCAGTTTATCTTTATCAAAGATAACTTTTCAGTTATCTGATTATCTGTTATCAAAGTTAATTTTTTGGTTATCTGTGTCCACCACTGCTGTTGTGTGTACATGTCATTGACTAAATATGCGCTACAACGCGCTCAACTTTTGTTCAGAATCAGCTTCTTATCACTGGTAACGACGCGGCTTTCCTCTCACTCAAACCCGCAGCTTCACAGTGCTTTAAACAGTGAGCGTCCACAGAGTTCAATAGCGACACAAAGCATGCAGCAAAACGAGACGAGTCATTGGATAAATGCTGGGCTTTGTCCCGCCCATCGGACGCTCAGCATATCTGGGGGTCTATGGGGCAGTGGGCTGGCCTCGGCTGGCCCGGACGCTCAGCTTCTGCATGATGATTGGATGATCTGTCTGAGGCTGAATCCCTTTTTGATTTACAGTGAAATGAGCGAATCAGCGATCTTTTGGTGTAAACATCCGTGGGAGCATTTTCATTCTGTTCTGAGTTGAACCGGAGACTTTCCTAATCCTCTTAGCGGCATTTTCTTTGTTAAAAACGTCTAGCGACAAATCGAGCTTCTATTTCTGGTGGGGGTTTTTTTTGTTTGGAGACTGACTTCTATCACTTTTTCTGACTTCTATCGCAGTTTCTGTCCCTACCGAGCAGCGGGTGCTGAGCTCCTCCACCGTCACAAAGCGCTCACAGGCGGACAAACTTCACACTAGCCTCACGCCAGTCCCAGCTAGCGAGCTGCACATAATGGCAGACAATTTGAATGTTGTGGACCGGATTTTGGCGAAGCCGTTTGATAGTCTTCCTCACAAAGAAAAACTTAAACAGCAGGGCAGATCAACTCCTCAGATTAATTTAGTGCAAAAGGTGGGAAAAGCAGCTCAGCTCTCAATGGTTTGCAGGCCAAAGTTAAAGCAATAGCCCCCAGTGCAATGTTTGTGCATTGCTATGCACACACATTGCTATGTTGTGGATTTCTATGTTCATTTTGGAGATTAAGTATTGTATTTAATTTTGATTACAACTTTATTTTTCTGTAAGGTAATGTGAATGTCATTTGATTCTATTTTGTATTTGGATATTGAACATTTTGCACACCATTGCACATCTGACAGAAATTAAACTATTTAATGTGTTTACTATAAATGCAGTCTCCTGCCTGCTGATGTTACTTTCAAATAGTTAAATTAATGAGCCATACTTATACATCACTCTGTATGTAGAAGTTAATTAAAACATATTTATGAGTTTGCTACCCCTTTAAGGTTAAAAACAAGAATGACACCTGTATGATGTAAGATAATTACAAATAATGCTAATTATTGTGGGTACGTTACACACATAACAGTGTAGTCTATGGAATAATGAGGCATCTGGTGCTGAGGTGATGGTAGGGGGGCCCCCAAATGAAATTCTGCTTAAGGCCCCATAAAGGCTTGGGCCGGCCCTGGTTTCATACATCAAACCTGTGCTGCATCTGTTTAAAACAAGTCTTCTTCAGCCAGAGGAGGAAGATGTGGAGCTCACTGCTACAATAAAAAGAAACATCATGCACTACCATGAAGAGAAATACAGCAACACTGAAAATGATGAACTCTTGGACATGGCTTCTCTAATGGACCCACGGTTCCGTACCACCTACACTGACCCAGGAAAGTTGGACTTTATTAAGAGTTTGGTGGTCACTGAACTCTCTGCTCTCTGCTCAGAGGAAGCAGGTGTGCAAAAGGTCTGTGAAGAAAAACAGTCCCTACCTAAGAAGAAAACTTTAGCTGCCTTTTTCAAAAACGCAGCAACTGCACCACTGTCCCAACAGTCCCTAAAGGACAAAATCGAAGCAGAGCTCAACTCCTACCTGTTGAGTCCTGAGGTGGACCATGACACCGACCCACTGCTGTGGTGGAAAAAGCACATGTCCAACTTTGCTAGACTGAGTCACCTTGCAAGAAAATACTTGGCCATCCCAGCAACTAGTGCACCCTCGGAGAGGGTTTTTAGTGCGGGTGCAGGCATTGTCACCTGTCACCGAGCATGTCTCAAACCTGCAGTTGTAGACAGGCTCATATTCTTAGCAAAGAATGCTTGAAGACAAACAAGCATGCATTATCAATGCTGTTAACATGTTCAATTAAACTACCTCCCATTTTGTTCTTATTATCATCAGTCAAAATGTTAATGTTGATGTTTAAAATTGTTTATTTTAAAATAGGTTGCACAGTTCAACTACTTCACATTTGGTTAGAATTTATTATCAGTCAAAACATTAATGTAGTTTATGTTAATGTTGTTGTCTGTGAAAAGCGCTATATAAATAAAGTTTACTTACTTACTTACTTAATATATAAATATATATATATATACACGCTCAACAAAAATATAAACGCAACACTTTTTAGTTTTGCTCCCATTTTGTATGAGATGAACTCAAAGATCTAAAACTTTTTCCACATACACAATATCACCATTTCCCTCAAATATTGTTCACAAACCAGTCTAAATCTGTGATAGTGAGCACTTCTCCTTTGCTGAGATAATCCATCCCACCTCACAGGTGTGCCATATCAAGATGTTGATTAGACACCATGATTAGTGCACAGGTGTGCCTTAGACTGCCCACAATAAAAGGCCACTCTGAAAGGTGCAGTTTTATCACACAGCACAATGCCACAGATGTCGCAAGATTTGAGGGAGCGTGCAATTGGCATGCTGACAGCAGGAATGTCAACCAGAGCTGTTGCTCGTGTATTGAATGTTCATTTCTCTACCATAAGCCGTCTCCAAAGGCGTTTCAGAGAATTTGGCAGTACATCCAACCAGCCTCACAACCGCAGACCACGTGTAACCACACCAGCCCAGGACCTCCACATCCAGCATGTTCACCTCCAAGATCATCTGAGACCAGCCACTCGGACAGCTGCTGAAACAATTGGTTTGCATAACCAAAGAATTTCTGCACAAACTGTCATAAACCATCTCAGGGAAGCTCATCTGCATGCTCGTTGTCCTCATCGGGGTCTCGACCTGACTCCAGTTCGTCGTCGTAACCGACTTGAGTGGGCAAATGCTCACATTCGCTGGCGTTTGGCACATTGGAGAGGTGTTCTCTTCACACTGTCCAGGGCAGATGGCAGACAGCGTGTGTGGCGTCATGTGGGTGAGCGGTTTTCTGATGTCAGTGTTGTGGATCGAGTGGCCAATGGTGGCGGTGGGGTTATGGTATGGGCAGGCGTCTGTTATGGACGAAGAACACAGGTGCATTTTATTGATGGCATTTTGAATGCACAGAGATACCGTGACGAGATCCTGAGGCTCATTGTTGTGCCATACATCCAAGAACATCACCTCATGTTGCAGCAGGATAATGCACGGCCCCATGTTGCAAGGATCTGTACACAATTCTTGGAAGCTGAAAATGTCCCAGTTCTTGCATGGCCGGCATACTCACCGGACATGTCACCCATTGAGCATGTTTGGGATGCTCTGGACCGGCGTATACGACAGCGTGTACCAGTTCCTGCCAATATCCAGCAACTTCGCACAGCCATTGAAGAGGAGTGGACCAACATTCCACAAGCCACAATTGACAACCTGATCAACTCTATGCGAAGGAGATGTGTTGCACTGCATGAGGCAAATGGTGGTCACACCAGATACTGACTGGTATCCCCCCCAGTAAAACAAAACTGCACCTTTCAGAGTGGCCTTTTATTGTGGGCAGTCTAAGGCACACCTTTGCACTAATCATGGTGTCTAATCAGCATCTTGATATGGCACACCTGTGAGGTGGGATGGATTATCTCAGCAAAGGAGAAGTGCTCACTATCACAGATTTAGACTGGTTTGTGAACAATATTTGAGGGAAATGGTGATATTGTATATGTGGAAAAAGTTTTAGATCTTTGAGTTCATCTCATACAAAATGGGAGTAAAACCAAAAGTGTTGCGTTTATATTTTTGTTGAGTGTAATTGTAGTGGGAGGTTGCACAGTTCATATACTTCATATTTGGTTATAAACAGTGAAAACATAAATGTTGATGTTTACAAAGGTTTTTCTTTTATAATTGTAATATGAGGTGCATAAATTGCACTCTGTACTTTGTTAAAAGATAGGGAGATGTTTACTGTGGTTATCATTATTACTGTGGTTTGCTTTGCACTTCAATTGACAACAATAAATTTGATATTATTGAATATAATTGAAGTATCTTATTTTAACCTGATGCCATTGATTACTAAAGTAATGTTTTTCATACCGAATCACCTTTGTTAGATTTTTTTTATTTTTTTTTTAACCAAAAAAACTTGGAAGGATAATTTGGTCAAAAACTGAAAAAAGAAAAAAAAAAAAATCAGAAATCAGGTTTTTTATTAAAAAATTGAAGATTTTTTGGGGGGAGAAAATCGCCCAGCCGTAACAGCACTACTATTATTCTGAACACTACTGTAGCCTGCAGGGCAGGTTCCATCTGGGCATGCAGGGTCTTTCAGCCCTGATTTCTCATTGAAAAATAGTGTCAGTAGCATTCAGAGAGCAGCTGATCAGTTCCATGGTTTATCCAAATATAGCTTGAAGAATTCACAGTCCAGTGAAGTAGGGACGTTGAAGGTTGGAGCAGAGGCCACAAGAGAGGAGGAGATGTGACCGCCATCGCCGGAGTCCCAAGCTGTTCCCATAGAGCTCGTTGATCTTTTGGTGTTTCCAGATGCTTTCCTGGGCGGCTCCCACGCCACCTTCTGCACAACGTCACTTTGGAACTCATCTGCTTTCAGCCTCAGCGCGCATGGCTCTGCCATATTCAGCTAAGTTCCTGCATGTCTGTGAGATCCTGTTCTCACGCTGCTCCTGTTTGTGACTGTGCATGAGCAAGAACTGTTTCCAAGAACTGTATTCAAGAACTGTTTCCAATAACTAGTGCCAAGAACTAATTCCAAGAACTGTTTTCCAAGTATGAACTCTGATGCAGACCTACTAAGAACTTTCCAAGTCATTTCTAAAGTCAAGTTCAGCTTAATTGGAACTGCATCACAAGATGCGCAACAGCTGACCTCTGAGGACAATTCATGAACTGTGAACGTTCTGTGAATGGTGAACTGTTGTGTTGAGGGCTTCCAGTGTTACGGCTGCAGTCACTCACCTCTCTTCTCTGTCCTCCTAGTTCTTCGTCCTCAGCTCTCTGCGTCACCACTTGGCCCTGGTTCCAGCTCCATATATTCCAGGACTCCAGTTCATTCTCAGACTCCCAAGTCTGTCCCTGTGTGCACTATGGCTCCCGAACTTCCGCCACGATATGTGGGCCCGGCCTCAGCTCAGCAGGCTTCCTCCAACTCAACACCTCAGTTATTTATTGTTGTAAATAAAGCTGTTTTCGTTCACAACCTCTTCTGGTTCTTGCTCCCTAGCATTTGAGTCCATCACCTGTAACGGTCTGGTCCCATCCAGACTTCTAACCTCAACACTTATTGGTTAAAGAAATCTTTTCTACACTAAGAAAATTTACCCTGGAGTGCGGGCATGTGATGAATGCACAGTGCATGATAGAAACTCGACTGAATTTGCATTAAATGTGGTTGTTTTAGCCAAGATTATTTAGCAATATTGTTTTTTTCAATTATGCTTAAGTTCTGTGTTCTAAGCTTTCCAGTTTATTCCCATTACTTCCCATTAATTCCTATCAAGAGTTTTCAACTCTTTCTAATTCCTGGAACTTTGCAACCTTAGTACAGACACACTGCTGATGGCTGAGCCAAGGAAGTCACTGAAAATCTTTATCTTGGTCCTGGAGAGTTGCAGACTTCATGTGCCGCAATCAGACATCATTGCTTCCTCAAAGAACACAAAATCTGCTAGGTCAAGACCTATGGGCCTTTCCTCACCGTCAAATGCAAAAAGGTGTGTGTGGATCGGGAGGTCTGGGCGGCTTTGCTTGAGCTGCTGCCCCTGCGATCCGACTCCGGATAAAGCGGAAGAAAATGGATGGATGGATGGATGATTCTTTGCTGTGTTGTGGCTGCAGATGACTTATCAGTGGTTTGGACCTGTTCGTGGTGAGCAGACCTCATTATGTGACTGATATTAATCCTGCAGTGGTAAACATTCCTGAAGCTCTGAAGGAAATGGCAGAGTGGTGATCCTGTACTTGCTTGGGTTGGTGTTCGATTATCGTTGGCTAATGTGTGCCTGTTTTTGCTGTTCCTGCAGATGTGCCACATGAGTTGGTGACCAAAGAAGCAGTTCCATCTGATCAGCAGGGGTGGAGCCCTCATTTGGACCAGGAGGACCCAGAACCTGGACACATCAAAGTGGAACAAAGTGAACTTTGGACCTGTCAAGAGGGAGAACATCTTCAAACCTGGGAGGAGGCTGAAACCATGAAGCTCCCATTCACTCAACTTACTGTGAAGAGTGAAAATGATGAACAGAGCATTCAGTCCTCACATCTGCAGCCAAACCAAACTAAGAAGAACAGGGAGGCGAAGGATCTCTTCAGCAGCTCACTGAAAGTGGTGAACAGACAAACCGGTAGAGATGACTGGTGCGGACCAGAACCAGACAGATACGTGGCTTCAGATACTTACGGGCACACAGAGACTAATGATGAGGCTTTCAACTCTCCTGAGGTGGATGTCAGTGATAGTGAGTGGAACGTGAGCAGGGAAACTCAGTCAGGGTTCTTGTCTCAGAAAAACAGTGAAGTCCATGTGAGTGGCTGGAGACGTAACACAGCTGAGAAAACATTTGGCTGTCCCGAGTGTGGAAAAAGATGTAACCGCAAGAGTGGACTGGAGAGGCACCTGAGAACTCACACAGGAGAGAAACCGTTTGTTTGTTCCCTGTGTGGGACAGGATTCAGTGTGAGTGGCAGCCTGCGGCGTCACATGCGCTGTCATACAGGAGAGAAACGCTTCAGCTGCTCTGTGTGTAAAAAGCGTTTCAGTCAGAGTGGACATGTCGCCATACACATGAGAGTTCACACAGGGGAGAAACCATACCTCTGCTCTATTTGCGGGAGAAACTTCACTCAAAAAATCTCTCTCACGGAGCACATGAGAATCCACACGGGGGAGAAACCCTATGGCTGCTCTGTGTGCAGTAAAAGCTTTACTCAAAAAATCTCTCTGAAGGAGCACATGAAGACCCACAGTGGAGAGAAACACCACTGCTGCTCCTTTTGTGGTGACACTTTCAGACTGAAAACAACTCTGGTAAGACACATGACTGTCCACACCGGAGAAAATGTTCTGGACGTGCTTGTCGGAAAGGACACGGCATTGTGTCATGCAGGAATTCTAAATCCATGAGTCTGTTTGTGTAACGGACGCTGATGTCTGGAACACTGACGGCGCTGTCATGTATGATAGCAGCAACATCAAGGGTTTTTTTAATTATTATTATTTTATTTAAAAATGCAGAGCATCCAGGACATGGCAACACCATGCTGGTGTATAAATGCCACATTCTTATTAAAACCCTTGAATTAAAACTGAGTCTACACTAAAGAACGCCTTGTTTTGTTTCAACTCCTTCATAGTGATGCACAGAGAAAAAAAGTGTGGCTGTCCAAATACTTATGGACCTGGCTATGCAGTAACGCTTTGTGATACTGCAGATGTGGTAAGTGACAGCACAGTCTTGACGGTCTGTAAAACTGATCTTTTTGGATTACTACTTAGTAATCGCCCAGGGCTGAGCAGGATATCGATATGATTTATACTGTTAAATTTTAGCAAAAGAGATGTGTAGATGGTGCCATAGTACCAATATGTCTTTAAATGACGCATTATGACTGTTTTTCCCCATTAAAACTGGTCACACAACTTTCCAGCAACATGGAGGTGGACATGGCACTGGTCAGGAATGTGAAGGAGCTATTCTTGTAAACTGTTCTGTCATGTGGAGATACTTCAGATTGAGGAGCAAAGTGACATTACCTGCAGAAGCTGCTATCAGCAAATTGTTTCAAACAGTAGAATTTCTTCCAGTCTGTTCCGTCATCTACAGCAGCACCACAAATTGTTTTACGAACAGAGTTTGAAACATCGACCTTGTTTGGCCTTTACTTTGACCTTTACAAAAATTCAGCACAATCCAGATTATTCCATTTATTAATCCTATGAGTTCAACTGACAGTTTGCATCACTTTTTACCAAAATTGGACCAGCTTTAACCTTTGACCCCTGTACAAACTGAAATTGACCTTTGTCCCCATTTTTTCTGTTTTTACTCCATAACTCCAGGACATTCCTTCATAGATAGTCCAAACTAAACGTTTTTGGAATCTTTATGATCAGACAAATAATGTTTGCTTTTCAATACAGTTAGATCATTGTTCAGTTTTGACCCCTGTGTAATTCTTCATTGACCCCTATCTGCTATGGCCACCATACATTTTTTTTTTTTTTTGTAGACCATGGGACGCTGAGGCTGGGCTGTTGTTTCCTCTGGTCCATTGAAAACATTCCTGGTCTGGACCCAAGACAGGTGGATGCAGCAGTGCTTCATGCCTCTTTAATCTCAAAGTGATGAAGTGATTTCAACGTGTGATAATTAAAATAAAAGGTCAGATCAGCACACAGACCCTCTGTCTCTGTGATAAACACTTCATATGAATACATGTGTGATTAAATCATGTCTTGCAGCCTTGTGTGCCTTGTCATGTCATGTGATTTTTTTTTTTTATTTTTTTTTAAGAGCAGATACTGATAATTGGTAACCATGGAGATCAGGAACCAACATTTGGAGCTGATACAAATTTTCAGTGAAATTGAAACTAGCAGAACACAAAAGTCCAACACAATATTCCTTTAAATATAGTAAAGAGTTACATGTTAGGAAGCAAAACTTTCAGAGTTATAGTTGAATGAAAAACTAAGCAGGGGTGAAGGCCAAGTGGTTTCAGTGCAGAAGGTTCCTTGTTCAAACCCCACCCCTTGCCACATGTCTCCATGTAATGTGGAGTTGTGTTAGGAAGGGTATCTGGTATAAAATCTGGGCAAATTCAATGACTTTTACTGTTAAAATGAATGAAGTGCAGGGACGTCATAGCAGCATTTAAATTTCAAACAATAAAAAAAGAACTCCCAAATGTTTCTGGATTGAGTTTTTCCCGCATAGACTCTTCATGTTTCTCAAACAGTTCTTTTAGGTGACGGAAATTCATAACATCCTCATTGAGATAAGATGAGATATACTTTACTGATCTCACAGTGGAGAAATTATGTTTACACTCCAGTTACCTCAGACAGCAATTAGTCCACAATTATTACTTGTTTACCGTAATAATGGCATACATCAGAATTAAAGACAGCACATACATATTTGACATTGTTTATGTGCACTAAGTTTGAAGAAGTCCATTATCCGAATTGAGGCAAGTGGGTGAAGGTCACGCAGCAACCCTGAGATGCGCCACCGTCAGCTTGGGGGGAGGAATGGGGACCAGCTGCAGCAAAAACTGCACCGCCCTCGCCAAAGGGGAAAGGAGTGACGTGAGCAGAAGCCGGAGTGGGGGGTATTTGATGGGGAGTAGGAGGGGATGGGGGGAGGGGATGGAGCATGCTTCAGTCCTGTGAAAACAGTTTATTGTCTTTGTGAGTTGAGATAAGAAACAGCCAAATGATCCCCAGGCTGCAGACATTCCTCTGGAGGAAAACAGTCGGGAAATTTGTCCTTCAGGCTTTATAAGTCTGTAGTGTTGTGGTTTGAGCAGTGAAAGTCACTTTTAACAGTTCCACTTGAACAACCAAATCCCAATTATGAATTAAGAATATTCACCGGCCTATGAAATCTTCAACTTCAACTGCAAGGTGCGTATCTGCTCCAAGATGTCATCCAGTTTGCATCTGAGTTCAAGAGTCATCGCAGTCTGAGAATGCATTGCCTTGCCCACCTCGTTAATCATGACAGACAAGCGAGGGGCCATGGTTCTTGATGCTGCCGTCTTGCCAATTTTCCGGTAGTTCTGGGCAGCACATAAGCCAGAAAGTACCAGCCCTGCTACCATAAGACCAAATATGAATAAATCCTCGACGTCCTCAACAGAGAAAGGCACAAAGCATGCAACACGCCAAGACCCCCAGGAGTCGAGAACATAGCTCGCAGGATACGTTCCATCTGGGCAGGTAGCATTCTTTGTAAAACAGTTAAAACCCAGCCTTAACTGGGGAGGGGGTCTCAGACACGCTTTGTCCCCTGTTTACAATGGGGTACTCAGGTCAAAGCAGTTTCAGTCTTTTGTTCATGGTAATGAGTCATTCACGTCATCAGGAGAGTCGTCAAGGGAGCCATCAGGAGAGGCTTCCGTCCCTTCATTAGGAGAGACAGCTGCCCTGTCATTAGGAGGGTGCTAACTAGAGCACAATAGGTGCTAATTAGAGCTATTGTTTAGTCACTAGCCTGTAGCAGTCAGCCTCTCGGTAGGAGGGGTCTGGTTAGGTTTAAAACTCCAGCTTTTGTTGGCTTCTGTTTTATTCTTCGCTACAAGAGTCAAGACAGAAATCAGACTACCAGAGCAAGAATTTTAGCTGAGGAAGCTTCTGCAATTTGAAGCGAAACGTCCTCACCAACAAGCAACCCAGTCCAGTGGAAGATTCAAGCTTCTCTGCTATACTTATCAATAGTTGTCTTTCTAATCTCCTGAGATGACTCTCCTGACCTTTCTGTGGTCTATGTTCAGTGTGGTTCACACCATGATACCAAACAGCATAGTGATGATGTTTCACTCTTTAAATGGCAGGCGACTGATTACAACGCACCAGAAGACTTGAGGTGGAGACTTGAAGATACCTGTGATGACAAATACAGGACACACCTTAGTTGGACATGTCCCTATGGTCAACTATTTTCAGTCTTTTCTAGGGGTATCATCATTTTTATCCAGGCCAGTTTCATTAGTTCATTTTGTTGAATCACCTTTCAAAAGCAATTGCTATTTTTCATTACTTAATTTTCAGTAAATTTTATTTATTATTACTTTTGTCAGTTTCAAGTTATTTCACTGACCATTGTGGGTTTTTCTTTCTTTAATGGAAGGATAACGTCCACATGTGTAAATAATATGGTCAGATGTCAAAGGAGCCACAACCCAGACATCACAGTCTCCAGAAGACTCACTATCTGTGTGCACATGAGAAACCGGTTCGACTCTTTGGGGTCCAGTCATGAGACCACGCACAACCTGAGCCTTAAGCATGTCCCAATGTACATTACGAGATGCATGCAAATCGGAGATTGGCGCAACAGTGTAAACCGGACCGTCCCCAATAGGGATCTTCAAAACTTGAAACAAGCCAGGGTGCCAGATGTCCTGGATTTTATGGTGCCCCCTGTGGCTATGGTCTCGAAGATAAACCAGCCGACCAACCTGCAAAGCTGCCTCCCTCACCCAATGGTCATACCCCTCCTTCCTACGCCCAGCATTCACAGCCAATCACTCACGGGCACCAGTAAAAGCCACCCTGAGCCTTGAACAATACTCAGCAACCCAATTCTGCACCATCCCGGGATGGGGATTGGACAATTGTCCTCGAGCAAAATCAACTGGAAGGTTGGGCCAAAAGACCAAAAGCTCTTTCAGGCAAGGGTCATCCTCCTGTAAAGCACCAATTTCAGGCAGAGACCGCCCTGGTAGGGCACTAACTAAGGACTGGCAGGCAAGAAGTGGGCCTGCAAATTGCTGAAGGGCCAGTGGAACAGAGCTGCCTGGAACTGCACTAACAGCCAGCTCAGAAGATGTAAGATACTGCCTGGACAGTGCATCCGCATTGCCATCGCTGCGACCACATCTATACTTTATTTCAAAGTCAAACGCAGCCAATTGGGCAGGCCACCTGTGCTCAAGAGCTCCGAGCTTTGCAGACTGAAGGTAGCTTAAGGGGTTGTTATCAGTAAAGACCTGGCACTTCTGGCCTAGCAAGTACTCCCAAAATTTTTCGGTCATGGCCCACTTGAGCACTAACAGTTCCAATTTCATGGAACTATAGTTGGTCATATTTTGCTCAGTGGGCCGAAGGCCGCAACTTGCATAGGCAACTGGTCTAATGCCACCCTCAGTCTCTTGCGACAGCACAGCCCCAAGACCACTGTAGCTCTCATCAGTCTCCAGTATAAAAGGTTTGGAGAAATCTGCGTATGCAAGCATTGGGGCTGAGACCAACTTGGCCTTCAAAGGCTTCCAAAGCCCTCTTCACACTGGGGAGTCCAAACCTCACCCAGGGGCTTCCCAGACCCCCTCTTGTGCTTTGTTCAAGCAACTTCCAACACCAGCCTATGCAGCGGGGCAGCCAATTTGGCGAAATCCTCTACAAACCACCAATAATAACTAGCAAACCCTAGAAAGGAAAGCAGCTCTGTGACATGTTGAGGCAGCTTCCATTCAGCCACTGCCTTGATCTTGGAAGGGTCAGTGGAGACACCCTCCTGGGAAATAACATGTCCCAAATATTTAACTTTTGGCTGGAAAAAGGAGCACTTCTCTAGCTTGGCCTTCAAGCCCTCCTGGTGAAGACATTCCAAAACCAGTTCCATCCTCTCCAGGTGCTGCGACACATTGGAAGAATACACAACAATGTCAAGATATAACAACAATGACGGACATTGCTGATCACCAAACAGCCTCTGCATTAACCGCTGGAATGTGCTTGGAGCGTTGCACAAGCCGAAGGGCATCCGATTGAACTCAAAGAGGCCAAAAGGTGTACAAAAAGATGTAAGGATGTCTTCGGCTTGTCCTGTTCCGTTACACGGACCTGATTGTACCTGCTGGCCAGATCGATAGTAGAAAACCAGCGGGCACCAGACAGCGCATCGAGGCTCTCCTCAATGCGTGGCAGGGGAAAGGCATCCTTCCTGGTCTTAGTGTTAAGAAGGCAATAGTCCACGCAAAGGCGAAGACCACCATCCTTCTTACGGACCAGGACGATGGGAGAAGCATATGGACTGCTACTTTCCCTTATCACCTATGCATTGAGGAGTTGATTAATATGGGCCTTCAGAGCCTCTATTCCGAAGGTGGAATATGGCAATAGCGCTGCCAAACAGGCACATCATCTAGCAAGGGAATCTCATGGGTTCCTCATGAACAGAGAACACAGTACTGTACTTTTGCAACAATGCTCGAACCTCTCCCTGATCTTTAGGATTGAGTGCAGACAAATCCACTGCATCCACCCTGTTTTCTGACATGTTGGCCACGTGGGTGGCCATTGTTGCTGTACCAGGGATGACCTCCGTGACCCCCGCCGGTAAACTCACAACCTCAGCCCTGCTAAGGACTCCAAGGTTGGTATGGGGATACAGTAAAACATCGGTCAACCCAACATTAACCACCAGGATGTAAACAGTACCCCTGTTAACACACACTAAACAAGGAGAAGCAAGAAGACCAGCTGGAAGGCCTGATTCCGGCGGCTCAAAAAGAACAGCCTGGCCAGCAAAATGCTGAGGGCAAGTGCTGGCAACTAACATCATAGTGCTCCTGTAAAGTTTCTCCATCTTGTTGTCATCTGGAGAAAAAAGCTTGCTCTAAAGTGACATATGGCTGCGCACAGCCATAGAGTTCCAGAAGAATCTGCAAAATCCGAGCCGGGTCCTCCCGATCCTCTATAGGACGGAACTTTATCTCACTCTTAGCCTCACCTTCCAAATGATCGAACATGAATAATGCCTTGGCCCTGGTAGCAAGGTCCAAAGTTCAAGGTCCAAGGTTCCAAAGTTATACCAGTCCTTCCGTTGAACAGAGGACACTTACGATCATGAGGCATAGCAATCACACGCTCTACGGACGCAGATGGAATCCCAGAAGGAGCACTGCCAATGGGAGTGCCTGGAGCCTGAATAACTCCGCATGGGCTCGCCTGGGCCCTCTCCCGGAGAAGTCGCTCATTGTCTGCTTTAAGCTGAGACAGTTGCTCTCTGAGCTGTTGGCGCTCCGCATCCATACCGCTACAAGTACACACACCACAATCTCTAAGCCAAGGAAGAAGAAGAAAAAAAAAAGTTAAAAATTTTACCAACCTCAAGTTTTGGGTCCTAAAAAAAAGAATACCGTTGCTTTGTCCAGCTGTGCCTACGGAAGCTGACAGAGGACTTCATATAATTTTTTTTAATTCACCTTGTTATCCGGAGATTACGACATAATTAATTAGAGATCTCGAGAAAACAAAACCGTTATCCCATGATAACAACATAATTAATTCAGGATCTCGAGAAAACAACACTTTTATTCCGTGATCTCAAGAAAACAGATAATTATTCCGTGATCTCGAGAAAACAACACTTTTATTCCGTGATCTCAAGAAAACAGATAATTATTCCGTGATCTCGAGAAAACAACACTTTTATTCCGTGATCTCGAGAAAACAGATAATTATTCCGTGATCTCGAAAAAACAAAACAATTATTTCTGTGTCTTTCTTTCTCTAAACTCGGAGGCTGCCCAAAAATCCTGAGATCAGATCATGGAACAGAAGATGTCCATGCCAACAGACTACAGACTTTTTTCAGGGAAGATGACACTGGAGAGGTCCACGGTCCCCCTTGTGTTATTCAAGGAAGGAGCATGGCAAACCAGAGAATCGAATGTTGGTAGGGGGTGTACAGAAGACAGAATGTGGACTACTGGCGAGACGTCTTCAGAGAGTTCCAAGCTACGGGTGAGTTCAGTGGTGATTTTACCGACAAGGGTCTTATTCAATTCTGCTTCCTAAAGATTATACAGGTAATAAATCAACATGTAACAGGCTATTTAGTTTGAAAGTAAAAACGGTTGGAAGAAAGTGGTGGATGTAATTGTGTGCGTAAGTTTGGCCATTGTGTACGCAACCAGGCCAATTTGCAATCTATTAAAGCTGTGTGTGTACTTAATTATACTTGTATACCATGCTTATGGCAGTGGTAGGTCCATGACCTATACGGGATCTAGGCGCTCCCGCCATCACGAGCCTCCCAGCTGACTGGGTTATAGCAGCGGGTAGATGGGACTCATTAGCCCTGTTAAGGCGGTCCACCTAGGGGAAGGAAAACCCTGATGTTAAACCCCCAGCCTGGGTTACTGCCCCCGTGCCTCCGAGGAAGGTTCTTTAGCCAGAGGCTAGGAGAAGGTCACTCTGACATAAAACCTAAAGCCTGGTGGTCGCCACAGCCGTCTCAGCTTGTCTGTGCCACTGTGGAGTGCCACCTTGCCTAAAGAGTGGAATTGGTGTGCGCGAGCTGATCCCCACTTTAAGCAACAAGCGCAGGTGGGAAGGAAAGCCCTGCAGCGATGGGAAGAGGCGAAAACAGCAGGTGCATGATGGCACTGGGAGCTGCAGTCTCGATCCTGCATGCAGGCGGCTCAGGAGCTATGGTCGTTTGATTGCTGACCCGAGACAACAACATCATCCGGCAGGGCCCTGGGTGACCAAGCAGCCCTGTTTAGGGATAGCCCTGCTTGCTCCACATGGAGACAGACCTAGTTTAAAGGCCTTCCCACTATCCTCGCAAGCAAGGAAACTGCCAACAATACCATGCTTCTCACTCTCAGTGCCTGCCTTACAGGACGAGCTGGACACAGTGGTGCAAATGTGGGACAACCATCGCATTCATCCGGGGAGGAATGGGTGCAATCTCTACCATGGCAAGCCAGTGATGATGTACAACGTACCTGAGCTGTATCATGCACAGAATTATCTGCATCCAGTTGAAGTGGACAAAATAAACACAATCCTAGGTGAAGACATTTGCCAGTGGAAAACAGATATTCCATGTGACATTGACCTACATGACTTATGCTTGCTGGTGATGGAACAACACAACTTGACTCGCCGCCCTGGAGCTGACAGAGCCATTAAACTCTACAAAGACCTGAGGCCATTGATAAAGGCACTCCTGGCAGAAGCTGATGACTGATCAAACAGCTGATGGCCAATCTAACAGTCATTGTTTCTGTTGTATGTTCTCGCTAAGGCCATGATTTCAGTAAACTTGCACTTGGCATGTCAGCTGATTGTCTTTTTGCATGTATTGTGGATTTGAATGACAGTATTTCCTCAGCACACTGCAGTGAAGTTAAACTCAAATGGCAATAAGTGACTAACTCATGCAGACAATCAAATGATTCCAAGGAGTTCAAAAACTTTCAACTTTGAATGTATTTAACCCCTTAACGCCCGAATTTATATAGCTGTATATAAAAAATTTTTTGTGTGTGTTCTTGCATTTAAGTAGACGGTAAATAATGTTGAGATTATTGATTTCACTTTTGCACAAAAACTAGATAGTAATATTGGGTATTCTGGTAATGACTTTATGTTATAATGTTATAATAATAATGATGGTATGTTGCAAATTTGCGACAACAGGCATACAGGTCAATTTGGTAAGTTGCATATTTGAGTCAGAGATTGTAGCATAGATGCGACGACGGGCATTAAGGGGTTAAGAAGTGCAAGTAAGGGCATCATACAGTATCATCAAAACTGAAGTAAGCAATGTTACACAATCCACAGTAATGAGTGTAATGGTGAGTTCAGAAAATACTGCAGCAGCAGGAAGATAACATTTTAAGAAAACACAATAGTCACACGGTCATAGCCGTTCAGACATTTGAAATGCTATGTAAGCAACAAAAGGTAGAACAAGTAATAATTCAGACAAATACTGCATCAGGAAGAACATTTGACTTCTTATAAGTTGAGTGGAAGGTAAACATATCATTAAACAACTATCATGACTTATAAAACTGAAGTCAGCAATATCACACAATCCACAGTAATGTGTGTAACGACAAGTTCAAAAAATACTGCAGCAGAAATATCATATGACAGTAATTTTAGGATGAAATTCAATAGGCATTGTCATTGCTGGTTTTAAAACACATTAAAGCATTTAAAACATTATGTCAGCAATAAAAAGCAGAACAAGTTGTAATTCCATCAGGAAGAACATTTGCATTCTTATAAGTTGAGTAATGCAACATTCAGAAAATAATGCATCAGGAACATTCAGGAGTTATTACATAATGATTTAAAATCATAGAATCCTGCCAAACAATCCTGAAAACAAATACGCTGTCATAGCAATTCAAACCCGCGAATAAAGGTGGAATATTTCATAGATATGACCCTAAAATCATTGTGTTAGGCCATATCCATGACCCATACTACACTCTTCAAAACACCTAAGAATTCGGTTCGAAATTCTGCAAAACTCACATAGGTAGATGCTAACTCCAAGCTGCATGAACAGGTGTGTGCTACTGGGCGCCTTTCAAAGTCTGACATGTTAGCAAATGTCACCTGAATGGTTTTGGACAAGAAAAGGTCAGAGCCAGTGCAGAACCTCAGAAAGTGTCCAATTTCTTGAACATCCATTTCTCTGACAAATCTCAGAAGATGCAGAGAGGTTGTCCTCTCTGATTGTGACATTTCATGTGGGAAGTGAATGCTTTTTGTCAGATTTCTTGCCTTTGGCTTCAAATCATCCAGGATCTTTTCCAGAGCCTCAGCTGTGAAGGAGCGTCTCTCGGTAATAACCTTCAGGATTGGCTTCCAACATTTTATTATGAATGCAGGTTCTTGCACAAGTTCCTTGTGAGCAATTTCATTGAGAAGTTTGGCCAAATTCTGCTCTGCAGACAGAGTTGTGCAGCTGTGACTGCCTAGAATGGTTAGCAGCTCATCAAAGTCGGCATTGTGGAAATCATTCAGAGCCTCAGTGAGGGCATCTTTTTCATTGGGGATGATGTAGTTGAAGAAAGCCTCCATCAAGGTAGATGAAGAGGTGGATGGGTTGATGGAGAAAGCCTCTAACAGAAATGGCCTTGCCAGCTGCACCGGAAGATACCTGTACTTCCAACCAAAGGCCACGTTGCGGGCCACTGCTTCCCATTCTCTTTCTTTGTAAGCATGATGCAAGGTGGGTACCTTGAATGTGGTGCCTGAGGTCCTTGACAAATAAAATTTCGACCAGAAGTCTGTTAGAGAGTCCAGCACGAGGCCATGGCCCACCTCATTTTCTATGTCTCCATTTTCTAGAACCCGCTGAAAAGTAATATTTGCATCCAGGATGGTGGGGTGAGAAAAGGCATTAATCATATCTGTAATGCAGTGAGTGGGCTGAACGAATAGTGAGGAGCTGCTTCTCTGCAACATTATCCGGGTTTTCAAAGAAAGAGGTGGAGTTTGCATCAGACGTCGCATCAACCACATTATCAGCAAGCAAGTTGGTTAGCAAATTGTCAAATGCAGGCAGATGTGTAATTTGTGGGTCATACACGTGTGTCGTTTGTGTCGTCACATGACACATTCCTAGGATCACCTAGAAATATTACCTCTTCATCTTCCTCATTTGAATGTGGAATCACACATGCAGGTATGGGAGGGCTTGAGGTAGACACAAGCTGTCCTATTTCAGACACTGGAGCAGGCATTATAGGGCTGAGCTGAGATATAGTAGAAGAAAAAGCATGTGGAGAGAGGCTGTCTGGTGTTGAAGTCTTGCTTGCTGTAGTGCAAGTACTCTCTGCAAGTGAGCTGTCTTGGTGAAGTGACTCAGGTGTGGCATTCAAATTAGTTGAAGTTTCAGCATCTTTTCTCTTAGAGCAGACATACAATCGAAGAAGTTTATGACAAGTTGTGTCATAGACACTTGCAACACTCAGTGTGTCTTCTAAAGGCTCACCTGAACCCATAACACAGAGTGAGAATTCAAATTCATCCATATGTCCTTTTGTGGATTTCCCATTAGGGAAAAACATCTTTGCATCCTCAAGTATTTTTTTCATGGTGTCACTTTTCCTGACTATGATTTCCCTTGTGCCACCTCCAGTTGGACGTCGAACCTGTTTCATAACACCACTGTGGTAGTTCATCCATCCTACTTCAATCTTCCTCGTGTCTCTCTCTGCATTTCTGTTCCCCACACCAATCCTATTGCGGCTTTGAGTGGCTGTCGGTGCTGGGCCACTGGTGCTAGATAGCCTCATTTTGGACCTAAGTCGATCCACAAGGATTCGCTTCCTCTCTTCATTGCGTTCACCACTGGTCCAGTTCCTGGCAAACACTCTGTCACCCAGATGAGGAATATACCTCGACAAGGTGTCTTCATCTATTGCTGTCATGATGTCTTGGTCCACCTGAAAACACATTATTATTATTATTATTATTATTATCTGTGTTTATTGTTCATACATAATGCTGGTCTCTTGACTTTATCACTGCTCTGCCTTATGTACTTGCACTAGGCTACTATCATATGCATACTGTCACACAGCACTTTACTCTCCTGAATCACAGGGTCAGTCCCTGCTAGAAATGTATTGTAAAGTACTGGAGCACAGGACTGGAGTAGAAGTACAAGCACTATATAAAAAATGACTAGAATAGAAGTTGAAGTGTCCGTTAAACAGAAGTGGGTGTAATAAAGTATTCAAAATGATTTGTTTTTAACTCCAGTAATGTATTGCAGAGTAGGAGTATTTTTTAAAAATATTCAAGTACTGACAATAAAATAGAAATAAGTCACTGCTGGCTAAGTTAAGCCTAATGGTATCCCTTATAATAAAACAGCCCTGATGCATCATTGCCATCAAGGCAAAGGGATCTTGCATCAACAGGTTAACCACTGCCTCCAGGTTAACATACTCAGGTTTGTCTCTTAATTGTCTTTTAATCAACTACTTACTTCATCATATGAAACAAGTGGAAATAGATGGAAAAACTACTCCAAAAAAGTACAGACACCGCTTTTTAGTACTACTGCCACTTAGTTACTATAGCCTACATCTCTGGTCATGCTCGCGTCCCTCAGTGGTTATTCTCAGTACTCCACTGCCACCTACTGGCAAATGTTGATAATATTTTAGGTGCTGTCAACACATCCCTACGCGCGTCTCTCTCTCTCTCTCTCTCTGTTCGTGAATGAATGAACTAGAAGTCTAGCAGCTAATGAATAAATAGGATGTTGCTGATAAAGTATGACACTGAACAGCGAGCAGCTACTACAACGGGTCAGGCAGTTGCAGACCTGTTTCAGTGAGGAGAGTAGCGCTACGCTGCTTTTAGACAACAAAAATGGTCGGAAAAGTTACCTGAGGGCTGAGGCTGTGTAAAGATCTGATGCTTATGACATTACTGACAAAGACAACCTATCCAATCTACAGAGATGTCAAGTAACGAAGTACAAATACTTCGTTACTGTACTTAAGTACACTTTTTAGGTATCTATACTTTACTCCTTTACTTATTTTTCTGCCTACTTCTGACTTCTACTCATTACATTTTCACACAAGTATCTGTTCTTTCTATTCCTTACATTTTTTAAAACAAACAGCCTCGTTACTCTTGGCTTCAGTTTAATGTTTATATATATATATATTTCACGTCATGTGCGCCTGTAATCAACATGCTTTGAACCGTGAACCAATCCAAGCAGTGGTTCGCAGATTGAAGCAATGCTTCGACCTATTGCTTCGTTTATTCTTTCTTTCTTTCGCTTAATTTTCCCCCGCTAAAACCCTAAAGAGCATACGTCTGTGAGTATTATTTACCTTTTCTATGTTAAACCGACCTGTTATGGTCTTCTGAAACAGTTGATAGATGTATTTTATAACTTAAAAACGGGAGCGACGCTAACGCGTTAGCATGTCTATGGGATTTTCAATGTTAAAAGTTAGCATTAAGCAGTTGCAGCTGTCATCACGTTCGGGTGCATTTGTTTTCAAATTGTAATATTTCTTAAATTTATTTTTGTTTATATATTAATAATCTAATGATTATTATATACAATTTTTGAGAAAGAGGCAAAAAGAACCTGAATAGAAACACAACAGAAAATATAAAAGCAACTAGCAATGAACATAAATAAATACATATACATAAATAAATGTTTCCTGTAAACACCTAGTGACTCTTACACCTCCACTTCATCCCTGTCTTATTTAATGACAATTTGTTTCGGTCAAACCATATTTTCAATGTGTTAATTTCTTCAGTGATTTCCTCCAGAACTACACTCAACAAAAATATAAATGCAACACTTTTGGTTTTGCTCCCATTTTGTATGAGATGAACTCAAAGATCTAAAACTTTTTCCACATACACAATATCACCATTTCCCTCAAATATTGTTCACAAACCAGTCTAAATCTGTGATAGTGAGCGCTTCTCCTTTGCTTAGATAATCCATCCCACCTCACAGGTGTGCCATATCAAGATGCTGATTAGACACCATGATTAGTGCACAGGTGTGCCTTAGACTGCCCACAATAAAAGGCCACTCTGAAAGGTGCAGTTTTATCACACAGCACAATGCCACAGATGTTGCAAGATTTGAGGGAGCGTGCAATTGGCATGCTGACAGCAGGAATGTCAACCAGAGCTGTTGCTCGTGCATTGAATGTTCATTTCTCTACCATAAGCCGTAGAATAACCAAAGAATTTCTGCACAAACTGTCAGAAACCGTCTCAGGGAAGCTCATCTGCATGCTCGTCGTCCTCATCAGGTTCTCGACCTGACTCCAGTTCGTCATCATAACCTACTTGAGTGGGCAAATGCTCACATTCGCTGGCGTTTGGCACGTTGGAGAGGTGTTCTCTTCACGGATGAATCCCGGTTCACACTGTCCAGGGCAGATGGCAGACAGCGTGTGTGGCGTCGTGTGGGTGAGCGGTTTTCTGATGTCAATGTTGTGGATCGAGTGGCCCATGGTGGCGGTGGGGTTATGGTATGGGCAGGCATCTGTTATGGACGAAGAACACAGGTGCATTTTATTGATGGCATTTTGAATGCACAGAGATACCGTGACGAGATCCTGAGGCCCACTGTTGTGCCATACATCCAAGAACATCACCTCATGTTGCAGCAGGATAGTGCACGGCCCCATGTTGCAAGGATCTGTACACAATTCTTGGAAGCTGAAAATGTCCCAGTTCTTGCATGGCCGGCATACTCACCGGACATGTCACCCATTGAGCATGTTTGGGATACTCTGGACCGGCGTATACGACAGCGTGTACCAGTTCCTGCCAATATCCAGCAACTTCGCACAGCCATCGAAGAGGAGTGGACCAACATTCCACAGGCCACAATTGACAACCTGATCAACTCTATGCGAAGGAGATGTGTTGCACTGCATGAGGCAAATGGTGGTCACACCAGACACTGACTGGTATCCCCCCCAATAAAACAAAACTGCACCTTTCAGAGTGGCCTTTTATTGTGGACAGTCTAAGGCACACCTGTGCACTAATCATGGTGTCTAATCAGCATCTTGGTATGGCACACCTGTGAGGTGGGATGGACTATCTCAGCAAAGGAGAAGTGCTCACTATCACAGATTTAGACTGGTTTGTGAACAATATTTGAGGGAAATGGTGATATTGTGTATGTGGAAAAAGTTTTAGATCTTTGGGTTCATCTCATACAAAATGGGAGCAAAACCAAAAGTGTTGCGTTTATATTTTTGTTGAGTGTATCTGCCAAAATAGAAAACTGCTGCATCCTAGTAAGAGCAGAATACTACTGGAATGAATTTGAATAAGTTGTTTGTTTGTTTTTTTTTCTTCACTAAATGGATGCTGCACTCACTGCAGTTTATTGTCTGGAATAGTCCCAGATTGCATTTCAGAGCTTCTAGAATTGAAACATTTTCGTGCAGGTGGTGTTGGGGGTAATTTTGGGTTTTGGGTCTTGGGCCACATGTAGAACGAATCAGTTTTTAATTTAAGCTTTCAATTCATATAGTGGCATCTACCTTTTTTTTTTTTTTTTTTTTTTTTTTAAAGGTTACTTTATACTTTTATACTTTAAGTAGGTTTTGGAGCACATACTTTTTCACTTTTACTTGAGTAAAGAGGTCAAGTTGATACTTCAACTTTTATCAGAGTGTTTTTAAATTGCAGTATCTGTACTTCTACTTAAGTAACAAATGTGTGTATTTTTGACACCACTGCCAATCTATGCCAATTAATGAGTGATTGACTGCAAGTATGTCAGTGGCAAGGAATACGTCTGCTGTGCTGTGCTCCAGATGAATCCAGCACTATGGCCTCAGATGGTTGATATTTGCTACGCTAGTCTAGTGCTATCTACCTCTCTCTGTGCATGTAAGCTGTTCATGTATACAGCCATATATACACAATGAACACTTAGCATGCTAGGCTAGCCTCCTGCTGCTTGATGCAACAGACTAGCTTTCATGAAATACACAGATCAACTGAACTGCAGACTGAGGTCCACTGGCGACCTCTCTGCGGTGCTGGTATGTATGGTATGCTTGTGTAAAAGTTGCTTCGTCTCACCTATGTAGTGTTCATTACAGTTTTCCTGACATCTGATATGATACACTACATTGCTCTGTTTGTAACTAGGGATCCTGTCCTTAGGGTGAACTAATTTCTGTCTCAAGGTGTTGACTGGTTTAAAGTAAACTGGGATTTTGTGCTGTCTGAAGATCCTCTGTAGTTTTTCTCCTACTCCTGCTAAATAAGGGAGAGACACTCCTCTTCTTCTTGTCTCCGTCTCCTGTCTATCTGGTCTCTTTGTTTTCTGGGACTTCTGCACTTTGTCCAGGGACCAGCGTGGGTACCCACATACTGTGAGGGCTTTCCGTACAAGTTGTTGCTCTTTAGCCCTTCCCTCTGCAGTTGTGGGCACCTGTAGGGCTCTGTGTTGAAGAGTCCTGATCACCCCGAGCTTGTGTTCAAGGGGGTGGTTTGAGCCAAAGAGCAGATATTGGTCAGTGTGAGTGGGTTTTCTGTAAACCTCTGTCTGGAGCTGCCTGTTCTCTCCAATCGTAACATCACAGTCCAAGAAGGCTAAATGGTTGTTTCTGGCATCCTCACTTGTGTACTTGATATTGGAGTCCACCAAATTGATGTGTTCTGTAAAGGCCTCAACCTCCTGTTGCTTGATTTTAACCCATGTGTCATCGACATATCTGAACCAGTGATTGGGAGAGATGCCCGTGAACGACGTCAAGGCTGTCTTCTCCACTAGCTTCCATGTACAGATTGGCCACAATGGGGGATACCGGAGACCCCATCGCACAACCATGGATCTGCCTGTAGTAATTCCCCCTAAACAGGAAATACGTGGTGTTAAGACAGATCTCCAAGAGTTGGCAGATGTGGTCTGGTGTGAGTTTGGTCCTTTCAGGTAGAGACACATCTTCCAGCAGTCTCTGCCTCACAGATTGTATGTGATGGAATCTGTGCTACATACAATAGGCCTGAGTGGCACGTCCTGTTTGTGGATTTTGGGCAGTCCATAGATGCATGGAGTGGCGTACCCCGGGTACAGTCTGTAGTATGTCTGCCTGTCGATGAGTCCCTCTTTCTCCAGGTTTTGGAGGCAGCTAATGATTTTCTTCTTATAGCCACTCGTGGGGTCTCTCTTCAGACGTTCGTATGTACTGGAGTCATTGAGCAAGTTGTTGATCTTGGCCTCGTAGTCCGATGTGTTCAGGACCACCGTGCATCTGCCTTTATCCGCTGGCAGGATAAGGATGCTTTGGTCCTTCTGCAGTGCTGCCAAAGCTTTCTGATCTTCTCCTGTGATGTTGGATGGAGGAGGCTTAGCACTGTTAAGCACTGCTGTGAATCTTAGTCGGAGGTGTGTAAGAGAGTGTGTGTGTGTATCTGTGAGAGAGCGAGAGAAAATTAAGGTAATATTTTGCATGAACATTACTGAGTGGAATGGAGGCAAACTAAAGAAGCTTGAAAAACTTAAATTAAATAACTTGACTAACTAATAACACCAAAACCTTTAAATTAAATTGTTTAAAATTAATTAACAGTGTAGAGGACAAAGCAAATTAAGTGTACAAAACCACTTCATTAAATGCATTGCTAAACTTGGGTTTGTCTTACTTTAAGTGTCTTGTGTGTACTCAGTGGCTGAGTTAGAATTTCTTTAAAAAAAAACATGCAAATTGCTATTTTAGGGTTTTGTTTTGTTTTTAAACTGAGCAAATAATTTGTTTTAGAGTGTGGAATACTCCAAAGAATATTTCACTTCTGTGAACTGATCCTCATAACTTGTAAAGTGAAATCAAAATACCACCATGGCTGCAGCTTTGAACACTGTTACAAACAGCCCCGGCCTCACCTATCACCATTATAACTGGTCTGCTGTCCCAATAAAGATCACAGCTTTGACCCCCTAAAACAAACAAAAAAACATCACTTAGTCCTTTTATCTTAAATTTTTAATCCTCGTTTCCACACCAGGAGCAACATTCGGGAATAAATCCGAGCAGCTCGTCAGCTCACCGGAGCTGAAGTGGATCCAGAGGAGTCAGTCCGCAGCTGGCAGAGGTGGATGCGCTCCTTTCCACCCCGCAGTAAAGAGCGCAGCTCAGCAGCCTCCGTGACGTGTGTGCGCTGACAGTGTGAATGAAGCCTGACACGGTTTATAACGAGTCAAACAAACGTCTCTCTTCCAACCGGGATGTGCAGTTGTCATTAAACCACGAGAAAGATCTGATGTGCGCACCTCCATGCGCCTCCAAAAGGATCCCCGCCAAACTTTGGTGTCATTGATTTGATTAGTTTTGTCCCGTTTTAAACCTCCGAAGAGTTCTTCAACTTACTCCAGCAAAACACACGGAGACAAAATAAAAATAAATAAATATAACCCAAACGTTGTCGTCACCATCATCTCTTCCTGCCTGACTGACTGACAGCAGCAGCTGCAGCGTCACGTATATCACTGACTGTAGCAATCTAAGGTTCCCGCTTTTTTGTAGCAAGGGCTAAAATTCCAGCGCCCCAAAGCCATTAATTTTGGCAATGTTGATTTGCCAAATATTTATTAATTTTCCCTAGCAACTACATACAATTAGTTATTTTGCTGCACTTCAAGGGCACTTTGAATGAGCGCCCAAGACAAGGAATGATACGTTCTCTGCTTCTGTCGGTGGAAATGCACTGTTGAATGAGAGTCAGTTGGAGGAAGTGTTGTTTTAATCATTCATATTACATGTAGGCACATACTATTAAGTAAAACTGACATTGATAATACTTTTTAAATATATATATTATGACTTTTACCCTCCACATCTAGGAGGGCAGCGCCCGAGCGCCCCCTCTGGGCCAGCCGCCACTGTTGAGCAGTGAAAAACACATTTTACAGTTCCACTTGAACAACCAAATCCCAATTATGAATTAAGAATATTCACCGGCCTCCGAAATCTTCAACTTCAACTGCAAGGCGTGTATCTGCTCCAAGATGTCTTCCAATTTGCATCTGAGTTCAAGAGTCATCGCAGTCTGAGAATGCACTGCCTTGCCCACCTCGTTAATCATGACGGACAAGCGAGGCCATGGTTCTTGATGCTGCCGTCTTGCCAATTTTCCAGTAGGTCAGGGCAGCACATAAGCCAGAAAGTACCAGCCCTGCTACCCTAAGACCAAAAAAATAAATAAATACTCGACGTCCTCAACGGAGAAAGGCACCAAGCATGCAACACGCCAAGACCCCCAGGAGTCGAGAACATAGCCCGCAGGATACATTCCATCTGGGCAGGTAGGATCCCCCGGTCCTGACCTTCTTGTAGAAAAAATGGTGTCAATAGCGTTCAGAGACCAGCTGATCAATTCCATGGTTAATCCAATAGTAGTCCAATAGATCCAGTATCCAATATAATTGAGGAATTCACAGTCTGGTGAAGTAGGTGTTGGGAAGGTGTCATGACACGTACCCACAACAGGGGGCATTAATGAACGGACAATGGATAAGCCAAAAAGTAACAATTTAATGTTGTGAATCGCACAACGAATTACAGACAATAACAATATTGTGGATTGTCAATTATACACAAGGTGACGTGTGGGCAGGCTCGAAGATAGAAGACGTCTGGCGAGAGAAGAGCCGGATCCCACACAGCTTCCACCACCAACAGATCTGAAGAACACCGGAGCCGCCAAGCCCTGCGCCCCAGGTGGCCACTGTCTTCAGCAGTCAGACCCGGTACTGCTGGCAGAAACAGAAACAAACGGCTGCAAAAGAAGTTCAGACTATTACACAATGTTTTGTTCAGCAGAGACAATTACCTGAATGGTAGCTGATTTCTCGGCAGGGAGGTGGAGTTGCAGTCCGGCTTTTATGGAGGATGAAGGTGATGAGTGACAGCTGGTGTTGATGATGTGTGACAGCTGTCACTCCAGTGGTTCCGATGCCCTCTCGTGCTTGAAGCCCGCACTCCAAGCAGGATGCCATCTGGTGGTGGTGGGCCAGCAGTACCTCCTCTTCAGCGGCCCACACAACAGTAGGGACTTGAAGGTTAAAGCAGAGAGCAAAGATAAGGGACGAGACAATCACTGACTTACATGACGAACTCAAGCAGACACATTGCAAAATAACAACCCTGCAAAATGAGACTAAAACATGCAGACAAGTTCTGGCTCTTGAAAAATCGAAGCAGGAACTGCGCAAAACAACTTTTTGGCACAGACTTATGTCTGACTGAAACTTGCCAACAGCTGGAGATCACGGGCAAAGAAGTGCTCTCACTTCTTTGCCTCGTTTCATACGAGGACTTAGAAAGTCCTCGTATGAAACACTTCAGACAGCTGCATGACTTTGATCAAACCTATTTGAAGAGAGAAAAACTCCAGTTTCTCTCCACAGGTACACACAGAGGACTCTTTCCGCCTCCCTTCGTGGAAATAGGCTCTTGTCCTCCAGAAAACTTTGACAAGCATCGTGAGACTCTTGAAAGCTCGCCTCACGATCCCCTTCCACACACTCAGCCTCTTTCAGTTCTCACCGATCGAGAACTTGATAAGATCGCACAAAACATAATTCACTTTGAGTCCTGATGGCTCCCTGGATACTGGTGCTTACTTGAACGACATCAAATATTTTCTCAGATTTCCTCAAGCAACCAGTGACAACTTTATCTATCTTGTCAGAAGAACTTCTAGCCGTGAGGTTAGCAGGTTCCTTGAACGCCAACCTGAAGCGGTAAGACAAGACATTGAAAGGCTTTGTATGGCCCTGGAGAAAGAGTTCTCCAACCCCACAGCTCAAACAAGCTTAGCAGCTGCCCTGAAAGTCAAACATGGGGGAAAAGAATCTCCCAGAGCGTATTACAAACGTCTGCTGTGTGCATACTTTGGTACATGCAACGAGCCAGGCATGGAGGATGACCTCAGCTTCAAAACCTTGTTGGTTGAAAACCTTCATCCTGCCACCAGCTTTCACCTTGGAATCCTTGGGGTCCCCAAGGAAGTCGACATTCAATGTTTGCGTGATCTTGCTTTGAAAGGCTTCACAAAGCAACAGAAAGGAGAATCTATAGCCACTAAATATCATTCAGTTTTGAGTGTCACCACTCAACTGTCAGCCCTTGAGCTCAAAGGCACCCCCTGTGGTCCACCTAAGCTCAACACAGGCTCTACACCAAGCTCTCCTAAAGGGAAGCAGAAATCTACTCGATGCACACAAAGCATTTGAGGCGGACCACATCCACAACGACCATGGTCCCCCCAAAATGCTCACTACTTTGGATCAAAGACTGATCCAAACTCAAGACACAATATGGACAGTTTGCACCCAGATGTCGGGAGAAACCCACATAATGGGAAAGACAAACTGATAACCAACACCAAGAAAAGACCTCCCCTGCAGATCAATCAATCAGTTTCAATCAGTTTTATTTATATAGTGCCAAATCACAACAAACAGTTGCCCCAAGGCGCTTTGTATTGTAAGGCAAGGCCATACAATAATTACGTAAAAACCCCAACGGTCAAAACGACCCCCTGTGAGCAAGCACTTGGCGACAGTGGGAAGGAAAAACTCCCTTTTAACAGGAAGAAACCTCCAGCAGAACCAGGCTCAGGGAGGGGCAGTCTTCTGCTGGGACTGGTTGGGGCTGAGGGAGAGAACCAGGAAAAAGACATGCTGTGGAGGGGAGCAGAGATCAATCACTAATGATTAAATGCAGAGTGGTGCATACAGAGCAAAAAGAGAAAGAAACACTCAGTGCATCATGGGAACCCCCCAGCAGTCTAAGTCTATAGCAGCATAACTAAGGGAAGGTTCAGGGTCACCTGATCCAGCCCTAACTATAAGCTTTAGCAAAAAGGAAAGTTTTAAGCCTAATCTTAAAAGTAGAGAGGGTGTCTGTCTCCCTGATCTGAATTGGGAGCTGGTTCCACAGGAGAGGAGCCTGAAAGCTGAAGGCTCTGCCTCCCATTCTACTCTTACAAACCCTAGGTACTACAAGTAAGCCCGCAGTCTGAGAGCGAAGCGCTCTATTGGGGTGATATGGTACTATGAGGTCCCTAAGATAAGATGGGACCTGATTATTCAAAACCTTATAAGTAAGAAGAAGAATTTTAAATTCTATTCTAGAATTAACAGGAAGCCAATGAAGAGAGGCCAATATGGGTGAGATATGCTCTCTCCTTCTAGTCCCCGTCAGTACTCTAGCTGCAGCATTTTGAATTAACTGAAGGCTTTTTAGGGAACTTTTAGGACAACCTGATAATAATGAATTACAATAGTCCAGCCTAGAGGAAATAAATGCATGAATTGTTTTTTCAGCATCACTCTGAGACAAGACCTTTCTAATTTTAGAGATATTGCGCAAATGCAAAAAAGCAGTCCTACATATTTGTTTAATATGCGCATTGAATGACATATCCTGATCAAAAATGACTCCAAGATTTCTCACAGTATTAATAGAGGTCAGGGTAATGCCATCCAGAGTAAGGATCTGGTTAGACACCATGTTTCTAAGATTTGTGGGGCCAAGTACAATAACTTCAGTTTTATCTGAGTTTAAAAGCAGGAAATTAGAGGTCATCTATGTCTTTATGTCTGTAAGACAATCCTGCAATTTAGCTAATTGGTGTGTGTCCTCTGGCTTCATGGATAGATAAAGCTGGGTATCATCTGCATAACAATGAAAATTTAAGCAATGCCGTCTAATAATACTGCCTAAGGGAAGCATGTATAAAGTGAATAAAATTGGTCCTAGCACAGAACCTTGTGGAACTCCATAATTAACCTTAGTCTGTAAATATAAATATGATGTAAATATGATTCAAACCACCGCAGCGCAGTGCCTTTAATACCTATGGCATGCTCTAATCTCTGTAATAAAATTTTATGGTCAACAGTATCAAAAGCAGCACTGAGGTCTAACAGAACAAGCACAGAGATGAGTCCACTGTCTGAGGCCATAAGAAGATCATTTGTAACCTTCACTAATGCTGTTTCTGTACTATGATGAATTCTAAAACCTGACTGAAACTCTTCAAATAGACCATTCCTCTGCAGATGATCAGTTAGCTGTTTTACAACTACCCTTTCAAGAATTGTTGAGAGAAAAGGAAGGTTGGAGATTGGCCTATAATTAGCTAATATAGCTGGGTCAAGTGATGGCTTTTTAAGTAATGGTTTAATTACTGCCATCTTAAAAGCCTGTGGTACATAGCCAACTAATAAAGATAGATTGATCATATTTAAGATCGAAGCATTAAATAATGGTAGGGCTTCCTTGAGCAGCCTGGTAGGAATGGGTCTAATAGACATGTTGATGGTTTGGAGGAAGTAACTAATGAAAATAACACAGACAGAACAATCGGAGAGAAAGAGTCTAACCAAATACCGGCATCACTGAAAGCAGCCAAAGATAACGATACGTCTTTGGGATGGTTATGAGTAATTTTTTCTCTAATAGTTAAAATTTTATTAGCAAAGAAAGTCATGAAGTCATTACTAGTTAAAGTTAAAGGAATACTCGGCTCAATAGAGCTCTGACTCTTTGTCAGCCTGGCTACAGTGCTGAAAAGAAACCTGGGGTTGTTCTTATTTTCTTCAATTAGCGATGAGTAGTAAGATGTCCTAGCTTTACGGAGGGCTTTTTTATAGAGCAACAGACTCTTTTTCCAGGCTAAGTGAAGATCTTCTAAATTAGTGAGATGCCATTTCCTCTCCAACTTACGGGTTATCTGCTTTAAGCTGCGAGTTTGTGAGTTATACCACGGAGTCAGGCACTTCTGATTTAAAGCTCTCTTTTTCAGAGGAGCTACAGCATCCAAAGTTGTCTTCAATGAGGATGTAAAACTATTGGCGAGATACTCTATCTCACTTACAGAGTTTAGGTAGCTACTCTGCACTGTGTTGGTATATGGCATTAGAGAACATAAAGAAGGAATCATATCTTTAAACCTAGTTACAGTGCTTTCTGAAAGACTTCTAGTGTAATGAAACTTATTCCCCACTGCTGGGTAGTCCATCAGAGTAAATGTAAATGTTATTAAGAAATGATCAGACAGAAGGGAGTTTTCAGGGAATACTGTTAAGTCTTCAATTTCCATACCATAAGTCAGAACAAGATCTAAGGTATGATTAAAGTGGTGGGTGGACTCATTTACATTTTGAGCAAAGCCAATTGAGTCTAATAATAGATTAAATGCAGTGTTGAGGCTGTCATTCTCAGCATCTATGTGGATGTTAAAATCGCCCACTATAATTATCTTATCTGAGCTAAGCACTAAGTCAGACAAAAGGTCTGAAAATTCACAGAGAAACTCACAGTAACGACCAGGTGGACGATAGATAATAACAAATAAAACTGGTTTTTGGGACTTCCAATTTGGATGGACAAGACTAAGAGTCAAGCTTTCAAATGAATTAAAGCTCTGTCTGGGTTTTTGATTAATTAATAAGCCGGAATGGAAGATTGCTGCTAATCCTCCGCCTCGGCCCGTGCTACGAGCATTCTGGCAGTTAGTGTGACTCGGGGGTGTTGACTCATTTAAACTAACATATTCATCCTGCTGTAACCAGGTTTCTGTAAGGCAGAATAAATCAATATGTTGATCAATTATTATATCATTTACTAACAGGGACTTAGAAGAGAGAGACCTAATGTTTAATAGACCACATTTAACTGTTTTAGTCTGTGGTGCAGTTGAAGGTGCTATATTATTTTTTCTTTTGAATTTTTATGCTTAAATAGATTTTTACTGGTTATTGGTGGTCTGGGAGCAGGCACCATCTCTACGGGGATGGGGTAATGAGGGGATGGCAGGGGGAGAGAAGCTGCAGAGAGGTGTGTAAGACTACAACTCTGCTTCCTGGTCCCAACCCTGGATAGTCACGGTTTGTAGGATTTAAGAAAATTGGCCAGATTTCTAGAAATGAGAGCTGCTCCATCCAAAGTGGGATGGATGCCGTCTCTCCTAACAAGACCAGGTTTTCCCCAGAAGCTTTGACAATTATCTATGAAGCCCACCTCATTTTTTGGACACCACTCAGACAGACAGCAATTCAAGGAGAACATGCGGCTAAACATGTCACTCCCGGTCCGATTGGGGAGGGGCCCAGAGAAAACTACAGAGTCCGACATTGTTTTTGCAAAGTTACACACCGATTCAATGTTAATTTTAGTGACCTCTGATTGGTGTAACCGGGTGTCATTACTGCCGACGTGAATTACAGTCTTACCAAATTTACGCTTAGCCTTAGCCAGCAGTTTAAAATTTCCTTCAATGTCGCCTGCTCTGGCCCCCGGAAGATAATTGACTATGGTTGCTGGTGTCGCTAACTTCACATTTCTCAAAACAGAGTCGCCAATAACCAGAGTTTGATCCTCGGCAGGTGTGTCGTCGAGTGTCCGTCGAGTGGGGAAAAACGGTTAGAAATGTGAACGGGTTGGCGGTGTACATGGGGCTTCTGTTTAAGGCTACACTTCCTCCTCACAGTCACCTAGTTGGCCTGCTTTCCCGGCTGCTCGGGATCTGCCAGAGGGAAACTAACGGTGGCTAAGCTACCTTGGTCCGCACCGACTACAGGGGCCTGGCTAGCTGTAGAATTTACCACGGTGCGGAGCCAAGTCTCCAATTCGCCCAGCCTGGCCTCCAAAGCTACGAATAAGCTACACTTATTACAAGTACCATTACTGCTAAAGGAGGCCGAGGAATAACTAAACATTTCACACCCAGAGCAGAAAAGTGCAGGAGAGACAGGAGAAGCCGCCATGCTAAACCGGCTAAGAGCTAGTAGCTGCGCTAAGCTAGTGGATTCCTAAAAATACACAAAGTGAATAATGTGTAAATAATTTAGAAGTGATTCAGCAGAGGGAGTGCTTTAGTTAAGGCACGTGAAGATTACACTGTGAAACAAATCGTTATCTAGGTAACTAGATCAATCTAACTGCGCAGATTAAACAGCTAACAGATACAGCAAACACCGCTGTGCTCCGGAACAGGAAGTGATACAATACCGCAGTGAGAGCCAACCACCAGTAGAGGCAAGCAAGACGAAGATGACGCAGATGAACATGAAAACTCTGCCTTGAGGCAGAAAACTCTAAGCATCCCACGAGACATCTTCTACGACCTGAAGGAAGAGAACCATCAACATAGGGCTGATGTGCTATCCATCACCTGTATGGTTCCACCTTCAAACATAGCAACATCACTCCTTCAGTCTCACACAAATGAGGAAGAACTGAGTCACAGAATGACTCAGACACAGATCCCGAGTCCTCAACTCGAAGCTCAAGACAAAACACTATGGAAAGGTCCACCTTTGTCCTTCAGCAACGCTCGTGGAGACAAGGTCAACCTCAAGGAGAAAACGTGCTAAATCAGACGGGGTCAGCATAAACAAACCATGCAAACCAAAGTTTTGTGCAACTTGTCAGAAAACGATAGAACACAAAAACTATACCTGCCTGTAATTCTTGAAAATTCCTTCCAGCAGGAAGCCCTCATTGACACCACTGCTGATGTTACACTTATGTCAGCCAAACTGCAACAAACCGTAACAAACTGTAGGCTGAAACTAACAAGAACCTTACACACTCACCTTGCTCAGTTAAGATACAGTCTTACACTGACAGAGATGCAACGTCATCCATTTCCCACATCCACCTGACGGTGGGGCCCATGAGTTTTGTCCATCCAGTCTGTATATCACAACTGGATACTTTTCCACTTCTTCTCGGCAAAGACTTCTTTGACAGAATTGAACCTCTCATCGACTTTAAGTGGTTGAAACTTTGGGCTCAGGTGCAGCAAGTGCATCCCCTGAAACCGCTACAACCGACTGTCAACTTGAGGTGCTACGCACCTAGACCCACTGACCGAAACACCAGTAGACCGACCTGCACGTTCCTTCCCCGTAGGGCCTCACCTGATGTGTGACAATCTGTAGGTCAATGTAGGTCAATGGAGATTGCACATAAGTACAACAAGACAATAGAAGGACATGGCACTGAGGACATACATGCGATCAAACATGCAACAAGAAAAATCAGTCGGTGAAATATCCTGCAAATACTGTGGGAAAACACATGAAAGGCTCAAGCAAAAGTGCCCAGCTTTTGGGGAAAGAAATGCAAGAAATGTGGCAAAGACAACCATTTTGCAGTTACATGCAGAAGCAAGACAGGAGTAAAAGAGCACAAGAAAACAATTCACACAATAGCAGAGACCGATTCAGATTCATGTCAGGACATAATGACAGTCACAGCAGTAACCTCAATAGCAGTAGAAGTGAACCAGATTAGAGAGAAATGCAACGGCAGAACTGAGCAACAGTTCGCAGGGATGATGATTCCTGAAATTATTGTGAACTTCCAGATTGACCGCGGCGCAACCTGCAACGTCATTACGATCAACCTGCTGAATCCAGATGTGAAATTAGAGCACATGGATGAAGTACTAGTTATGTACAATAAGTCAAAGCTGTGTCCAATAGGCAAGTGCATAGTTAAAACAACAAATCCAAGGAATCAGAAAAGGTACAGAGTTGAGTTCAAGTTGTGGGAGAAGACTGTAAAACACCTCTACTAGGCCGCAGTGTAAGTGAAGCAATGAACTCATTCAGGTCCAATACAACAACATTTATGCACTGGACAGTATTGTGACTAAAGAGCCAGGGACACGGCAGTTGGAAGAAATAAAGACTGAGTTTCAAGCTGAATATAAGGTGAATATAAACTGGAAATTTCCAACTGTGCAGCCTATCAAACTCCCAAAACGTAGAGTCCCAGTATCAATGATGAAACCACTTAAAGAAGATTAAAGCAGTCTGGTGGACAGACAGATAATAGCGCCTGTGGAAAGCAGCAGTGAATGGATCAGTGACAGAGAGAATAATACCCCAGCTCTTGTCAAAAGTTTGATGATGACGTCACAGCAATCAGAATTGACTACGGCACTAAGGCCCCACCCCTATGACGTGTCACAGCCAATCAGAAGAGACTACGTCCACTAAGCCCCACCCCTAACCCCTCCATAATCCCGGCCCCTACGATGTGTCAGTGTGAGCCCGCCCCAACCCCTCCCCTAATCCTGCCCCTATGACATCACAGCCAATCAGCGTGAGCCCGCCTTCGGAGTCCCGCCCATCCATAATTAGTTCACACACAGGTTTCATATCAGCCCAATTTGCATTGAATGCTAGTCTGAGCATGGATGGGCATGTCTGCCCAATTTCCATCGACTGGGGTTCACCCCTTCCATGAGTCTCTGATGCTATAATATTATACATAAAATAAAGATTTATAAAATGTAATTATTTAATTCATTAACAATTGTTTAGTCTGGGAGCCCTGTGGGATTAACCCTTTAAAAAACGGTTCTGACAGAAACGCCCATTGCAGGTGATGTGTGCACGTGCATGCGCGTGTGTGTGCGTCTCCCTTTAAAGCTGGTGCTGAGGTGGAATATCTTGCTTTTCAAACCGCGATGGCCTGTTTGTTGCTGTTTGTTTAACTTCGCGCTGCATAGTTGAAACTCCGGTAAATATTACAACGGTCTCTAACGATGGGGCAGCGCCAAAGAAGGTAAAATTATACATAAATCGTGTAAAACCACCTCTACCGCTCAACCACCTGGCTGCGGTAGTGAATTTTGAGTCAGAAGCCTGTCTGGGGTATATTTTCAAAGCGTATAAATCACCCCTGAGTTTTTACATACAGCTCTGACCTGTCTGGAGCGAATAAACGTTTTAGATCCGTGTAGCACTGTTTGATATGCATACAGTACCAGGGTGTGATGATTACAGCTCTGACCTGTCTGGAGCGAATAAACGTTTTAGCTCCCTGTAAGAGGGTGAGGGACATATCTTCATTTAGCCTGAAAACAGGGTCGAAGCAATCGCTCTGAGAGAGCTCCACACATCCGCGTTAAAAGGGGTATTTTCAAAGTTTGGTTATATTTGCAGGTCTTTACTCCCAAAATGTTAATTATCATCTCTTCCAACTAGAAATTGAAGCTTCAAGCATGAGCGGATTATGCGGTGAGTGTATTTTGTAAATTGATTTTAAATTCGTTTTTACAGCCTGTGTAATAATCAATTGTTTTTTGTCTTACCTAATTATTATTTATATATGTTATAAATTTGTTTATAATCATACAGATGTCGTGGTTCGTCTTTAGTCTTCTCGGGATGTCGTCTTTTAGATAACACAAACTAATTGCAAGTGATATGCTAGAAAAGGACACAACACTTTAGAATAATTCAGCCTTAAGCAGATAAATGCACAGAGTTTTTAAGTTTATTTAAGCCTTCGACACAGAGCTTAGACAAACTGAGTCCTCTAGAGAGACTGAATATGTGACAACCGCGCTCATCTATTTATTGGAGACCCGCGGGCATCGCTCCTCCTTCGACTTTTTTATTTATTTCATTCCCAAGACATGGTTTTCTATTGGAAGCGTCCTCTAGTGAACCCTAAGCAGGTGTTAGGCCATTATTTCAATGTGACAAAACGCTCCCATTAAAACTTGAAGGATTTACAACTGATTTTTTTAAAAGACCTTCAGCCACAGGTGCAGCTGGCCTGAGGCCCCCCGCACGTGGCCTAAGAGGCCTTGGAAAGCCCCTGACAGACTGAATGACTAATAGAGCCCTTTTTTTGGGGTTGAACACCTGCTAGTTCAACCAGAGGACATACAGTTCGGATCAAGACACTTGATAGTTCATCATAGTTCAAATAAGGACCTAAAAATTCTTCTACAGTCCCTCCTCTGGGACTCGAAAGAGTCCCATTACATCAACTATACTCTTGGGTTGTTTACTGACAAGACATCCTCATTTGTGCATTGCAATAAAAAAGATAAACACATCACTCGAATTACTGATAACTCTGGTGCGGATATGAATATAAGTGATACTTCACACGGTAAATATATTTAAGTGTAAGTGCAGGTGAACCTACATACTAAGGCACAAGGTGATCAATTAGCTGGATTATATCAACGCAGGTGACATTCAAACATTGAGTTTTGGTGTAATTCAAGGCACTTAAAATGGCCACATAAAACAAGTTACAGCAACCTCTTAATCATGGCAAAGTAAAGGCATTACATTGACTTAGTGCAACCAATCTCTTCTGGCATCTATTGTCTCACTCAACCAGAGCTCCAACCCATTATACTTGGTTCTATATATTATTTTGTTAAAGCGTCACACATTTATTTTTTTAAATGCATGCCAAATAACCCCTACGTTACCACTATTTAGTCAATCAATCAAGAAACTATTCTAAGGTTGCGCAGCTATATCTAGTTAAATGATAAACACCATAAATGGTTTCCCTTCATGTCCGTCCTTAAGTCATTTGCCTTAGTCAATCATATAATGGTTTTCATTATAGGCCATTTCTCAACATTCTCCACTTTGTTTTTCTTCTTTTTCAGCTTGTTTTTCTAATGCCCTTTTTGGCCAGACGCCAAATTTAGGCGATGCATGTCTCTTGAGGCATGCTATAATTTAAAGAAAAGGGGTCCCTATGGTGCATCTTTACTACTAAATCTACCAACACGCCGTGTAAGGGTCCCCTTTTTTATAACTTTGCAATGTGATATCTATGTGTAACGCATTTAGCTTTATCTGTGTTACACAGATGATGGTAAGGACAGACAGTTTACCCCGACCTTCTTTACTAACATATATCCTTCTTTGTTTTTATTTACCTCCGATTATGAAACCAGTCCGCAATTCAAACTCAGAACCAAGATCATAGTCCGTGTTCTGCATTACGTCAGTCCGCGCTCCTCAGCATTTACTCAAGCTTCTGAAGTTTTGGGAGAAGTGGGGAATATGGGGAGGTTGGCCTTTCAGGGTAGTGGGGGAAGGATCAGGATTCTGGCTTTCAGACAGTCGTGCAGTTCTCTTATGGATCTTTCCAGCTCCTGTGCTGCTTGACCAGGTTGTACGGGCCCCCAGAGAATTCTGCCCACATTCATGGTGGTGGTGGCCAGCCCTAGCTGTTCCCTTTCCATATGCTCCTCATGCGGGCTAGCATGTCCATACTAGACTGAAGACCACACAGTTGATTATGGAGGCCCTCCTGAGCACAGAGATGTTGGCATTGTCACGGTGTATCCTTAACAGGTATGCAGCTGTCTGACTCAGTTGTGGCATGATTTCCTCAAATAGCCCATGGGGAATGTGATTTGTGAGGGGCAGGAGCTGCTCCAAGGTTTTTGGAACAGACTCTTGTGGAAGACGAAGCTCTCGAACCAAGATTGCCATGTCCAGTGGGGTGACCATGACCAGATTAAGGTTGTGCAGTCCAGGGGACAGGAAGTACAAGGGGGAAGGCATTTCGTGTGTGGGGGGAGTATTGTTGATGTCGCACAGGCAAGTGGTTGGGACACTCTGGGCATTTAGCAGCCTGTACAAAGCTCCCCTCTGTCCTGGTGGGTGAGTTCGGCTAAGGTCCACCCCTGCTGATCCTCCTCCAGAGACACTGGGCTGATCAGAATATCTCTCCTGCCTTGGGGGTGAAAAGCTGGGGACAGGTCCTACCAGTGAATTGGGTCTAGGATGCACTTGGGTGGTTGCTGCATATGGCCGACCTTGGCTGCCTCCCCTGGAGGGTATCGTTGCCACTGGCACATGTGACCGTCTCCATGGCATCTGAAGGGGTGTGTTCCTGAGTCCAAAGGGTCCTTCAGGTGATGGTGGAGTCCTCGGGCCGACTCTTGCTGCAGGCAGATTCTGTGAAGCCGTCATCGCCAGGTGCTGGAACGATGAAGAATCCTTCTGTTGCCAACTGGTTTAGCTGCTGGATGGAGGCGGCTGTGGCGACCAATCATGTCTCGACCATCCCTCCTGTATATCCTCTTCTCTCAAACGTTCTGAGAGTTCCAATCAGACTTGATAGAGGCAGATCGGCATAGGTCCCTGATCAGGGGAGTCTGGTCTCTCATCCATAACTCCTGTGTCCTAGTAATATACATATACGGTCATTATTACAGCTCCATGTCATTCTTTCAGATATTGTCTATCCTATCCCTCATTTTTGTGGGTGCATGTGTGTGAATGTAAATGTGCGTGCATGTCTTCTTCCTCGTCTACAATATCACCAAGCACGGTCCATCCCAGTCCTCCCTATCTGGGGTGTACGCCACAATATTAGTAGCTGGGGGCTGTCGGGGAGGATAATTGGTATTTCATCCATTTCCATATATTCTGGTTCTCTGTCTGTTTCGTTGTGCTTTCTTCCAGGGCTCGGATGGCTAACAGTGGGAGCTGTCCTAACTGTGGATGAATCAATTTATTGACCAGAAATTTTATCAAGGGAATACCACAACATATTACCAGCAAGACCGCCACCCTGTTAGTGCCAAGACTACACCTATCTGGTATACCGTCTTTCCATGATATCCACCCTCTCCTTAGAGCCCCAAACAGTGAAAACAGTGGGCCAATATTCATTCCATTCCCTACAATGTATCCAGAATCGTCAGTTTCATTTCTCCCTCCTATGGAGTTACTTAACAGTTCCTGTTGCATCTCTTCAAGTGTGATTAAGAGCTCTGTCAAATTTCCGTCTTCCCCTGTACGCATGGGAATAGCTGTGCAACATTCGTTGGCTTTGATCATAATACAAACTCCTTGTTCATCAGCCATCATCATCTCGATAGCTAATCTATTTTGCATTGTCATTAGCGAGGTGCCAATGTCCAGTTCAGGTATCTTTGCTGATTATACCACAAGTAATTAATCCACTGCACCTCCTGGAACCTAGAACGGATTTTGGAGTAACCCCTAACAGAGCCAATGCCCATCCCCATTTATCCGCGTCTTCATCTGCTTTAACTCTGCTACTGTCTATGGCTTCTAACTGTCGGGGTATCCCTTCTGGTATCCCGTTTCTTACTGTGACGTTGTAGTCTGTTTTAAGTGTCATTATTCCTCTTTTCTTACGAAGTTTCGGTGGCATGGGTTGTATTGAATTTGGCATTTCAATTACTGTTATAGCTCCTGTGAGCATCACAGGAGCACAAAGTCCTTTCCAATTAGGGGACAGCGATGACAGGAGTTTCCTTCTTTGTCCGCATATCCAAAAGATGTCAGCTAAGGGTACCGTTCCCTTAGCTAAATTTGGAGTAGATACCCATGAAGCATGGGTGAGATTCAGTCCAATTACAGACCCCCCGTGTGGCCGGTACTATTTGTTCACACTGTATGCCTGCTGCTGGCAGGGTGTGACAGACGGTAATGTTCCATGCTGTTTTGGCCGGTTTGTATTCTTGCTGCTTTTGCATACACTGTATGTGGTGTTTTGACTGGGTCGTCCCTACCTGCCAATCGCTTATGTATTGTGCTACTAATCCTTTAGCTATACAGAATGGGTGTATCATCCCTTTCTCTATTTTAATCATAGGTGGAACGGTTCCTTCTGTACTTAGGGGCACTGGACAAAGTTTACTGTCGGCAGCATATTTTTCATCACCTACTGCCATTTTCATAACACATTGTGTATAGCATTCTGCTTGGTCTGAGTTATGTTGGGGGCTCCTATAACAGTTGTTGATATCAGGTAGGGGTTTAGCCTGAGGTATCACACCTTTCCGGTGACAGGCTATGCAAGGCTTTTCACTGATCTGCCTAGCCGAAAATTTCAACCATTGGTAAAATAAATTGGTCTTCAACCCTTGTGTGCGGGCTAGGTCTGTACTGGGATCCCATCTCCCTAAGTGACTGCTTGTTTCTAGGCTTCTAATTGTCCTCTTTTTCCTTGGTTTGATTTTTACCCATTTTGTGGCTTCATGTACTGTAACAGTTATGTCTTGCTTGGTTTCCCTGCATCCTCTTTTATCACAAATTACCTCTATGTTGAGTGTTCCCTCCTCTTCACATTTGATGCTAATGGCTTCGCCTAATATGTATTCCCTGTATTCCTATGTTCTTGTAGGCTTTTGATTTAATGTATACCAAATTACATGTTTTTCCTGTGTTTAGAATGCCTTGTTTAGTTGCTATTGCGGCCATGGCCACGGCACAGTCCGTTGTATGTTTTGGATGTCTATTTTCTCCCATACTGACCACCAGTAGTATTGTCAATCCCTTGAATAATTCCTTAATCATTGCTCTGATGACTGTTGAGATGTGCTACTAGATGTGCTACTGAGTGAGCCATCACTAGATGAGCTGTCACTAGGGATGTGTGGTGTATCTGTGCTTTGTCTGGGTTGTACTTCCTGCGGTTCTTCTGTCGGTAAATCTACTGAGTTGCTGTCCGAGTCTGATGTCTCCTGTGGCCTGTCTATCTGTCGGTCTGTATCTCTGTCTGTCTGTTGGCCTGCGTCTCCAGTTGTTTCTGAGTCTGCATCTGAGTCTGTCGCTGCTCTATCTGGCAGGGATCCACTACTCTCTGAAGCTGTGCGTCGTCTTTGTTCAATCAGTCTCTGTGAGCGCCTTGGCCGGTGTTCGCCTGGCTGCAGGGAGGCGTGGCCTTCCCTCGGTGCTTCTTCTGGCTGCAGGGAGGCGTGGCCGTCCCTCGGTGCTGCTGTAGGGTCTCTGGCTTCTCTTGCTTCCCCCCTTGGCCCGGCGGCTCTGCCAAGACAAGCTTGCCGAAGCCGCAGGGGCGCTGGGCCACCAACCCTACAGCAGTGGTTTAAATGAAACCAAGTGTCCTTACCGTCTACTTTGACTGCTGTACGTGAGGCAAGAATAACTTTAAAAGGACCTTCTCGGCGGGGCCTGTCCCACTTCTTTTGAACACTTTGACGTAAACCAGATCACCAGGCTGGATGCTCTGATTTTCGAGTGGAATCTCTGCTTCTCTGTCTTCTGTAGCACCTTTGACCTGCAAAAAGATAGTTTTGTGTATTTGGGTTAACTGTCTCAGATAATTATGCCATTCGTCTTGTAGCTGCTCCAGCGATGGTCCTTCGTAGGGTCCTCTCAGGTATGGAATAGGCATCGGCCGACCTGTAAGAGCTTCAAATGGTGTCAAATGGGTTAGTCGGTTAGTTTGTGAGCGCATTGACAATAAAGCAAGCGGCAACGCATCCAGCCAGGTTAGTTTGCCATTGCTGTCTGCTATGATTTTTGCTAGTTTGTTCTTTAAAATGCCATTAGCCCGTTCCACCGCCCCATTTGATTGGGGGTGATAAACACACCCAAATTTCTGTTTGATACCCAATTGTTTGAATGTTTCTTGTGTAACCTTGGCTACAAAAGCCCTACCGTTGTCAGATGAGATAGTATCTGGAATGCCAAATCTTGGAAAGACGTCTCGGCACAGGAATTTGGCTACCGTTTTATGGTCTTGATTTGCAGAGGCTACTGCCTCAATCCATCGGCTGAATCTGCATATCATTACCAAAACATATCTCATTCGTTTAACTCGGTTTTCAGCTCCCATGTCTATGAAATCCATCATAAGATGTCTGAATGGCCCATCAGGGACCGGAATGTGGGCTAAAGGGGCTGTGAATGATTTCCGGACATTGTACTGTGCACATACCTCACACTCATTCAACAAACGGTCCACTGTAGCTGCCATATATGGTGACCACCAGACAGCTTTTAGTTTGTTCATAATTTGGACTCGCGAACAATGATCGGGTCCGTGGGCCCAAATGATTGCATGTCGTAATAAATTGGTGGGTAACACAAAATGTCCATGACTACTGCGCTACAGCTTGTCCGCTGGCCCCTGACTGCGTGTCTCAATAGCGCCTCGTTTAACCCACATTCGTTTTTCTTCTCCACTGGCCCTACTTTGAGCCACTATCAGTGCGTCAAGTGAAACCAGTGGGGCACAATCTTGGATGGTTAGCAGGGGAAACATATTTTCTCCTTGTGCTCCTTTGCGAGCTGCGTCATCTGCTAAGTTGTTACCTTGAGCTATGATGTTATTATTCTTTTGATGACCTGCACATTTAATGATGGCTACCTCAGACGGTAATTGGAGAGCTTGTAACAGTTGGGAAATCGCTTCTCCATGAGTGACAGGGGTGCCATCTGCTCTCAGGAATCCCCTTTGTTTCCAAATGTTTGCATGTACATGACATACGCCATAAGCGTAGGCTGAGTCTGTGTAGATATTAACACGTTGATCTTTAGCTATCTGGCAAGCCATAGTTAAGGCTTTGATCTCTGCCAGTTGGGCTGAACAAGGCTGATCAATTCCTTGGGACTCCAGTAATTCAAAGGTCTCGCCATCCGTGTTTAGTTTAACAATCCCCATACCTGCATGCAATCCCGCGGCATCCCGAAAGCATGAGCCGTCCACGAACAGGGTTAGATCTGCATCTATGGCGTGATTATACAAATGTTCTCTGGCTCTCAAAAATTTCTCTGTCTCTGCCACACAGTTATGTGGAGTACCATCTAACGGTGTGGTCAATTTGGTGGCGGGATTCACCGTGTGACAACGTTGTATTGTTATTTCTGGAGCGGACAACACAACTTCATATCCAGTGCGTCTAGCTTGTGTTAAGACAAAACGTTGACTGGTTAGCAGGGCATGTAACTGATGCGACGTGTACAACGTTACTGCATGTCCCATGATTATGGATGATGCTTTTTGAAATGCAAAGGCAGCTGCTGCTAGACCCTGATAGCATGGTGGCAATCCTGTTTCAATGTTGTCAAGCTTTGTACTATAATAGGCCAATGGTTGTTTTCCTTCATTTGTTTCCTGCATTAGTACAGCACAAGCATAACCAGCTTTTTCAGTAACATACAAATGGAAAAGTTTCCCATAATCTGGGTTACCTAACGCGGGAGCAGATTGCATGTCTGTTTTCAGGGCCTCAAAAGCTCCCGTTGCCTCATCTGTCCAGACGAGGAGAGCTGCATTGCTTGTTTGCCCCACTGCTCTAATCATGGCACGCAAAGGTGCAGTTTTTATAGCATAATCACAAATCCACGGCCGACTGTACCCTGCCATCCCAAGGAATGAAAGCATCTGTCCCACTGTTTGGGGTTTGGGAGCCTTGATTATAGCCTCCACTTGGCTTGGGGCTATACATCGCGTGGTCCCACACAACTGTCTTCCCAAGTATTCTACTTGTTGTTTGCAGAACTGCAATTTGTCCTTACTTACTTTATGACCTCCATCTGCCAATGCATGCAATACAATTAATGAATCTTTTTCACACTGTTCTTGAGTCTCTGATGCAATAAGGAGATCATCCATATATTGCACCAATGTACTGGGTATGTCAAGGTCTTGTAAATCTTCAGCCAGGACTTTGTTAAAGATGGCTGGAGACAGGTTCAGTCCCTGAGGTAGCCGTGTATACGTTAGCTGTTGTCCCAGAAATGTGAATGCAAACAAATGTTGTGAGTCTGGGTGCACAGGCACACTGAAATAGGCTGAACACAGATCGATTACTGTGTACCATTTTGCTCCAGCAGGGATGCTTGATAGTATAGTATGCGGATCAGGTACTATAGGTGCATCCATTTCTATTATTGCATTGATAGGACGCAGATCATGTACCAGCCGATACTCTTTGGTATTGTTTTTAGGGATAGGGTAGATAGGAGTATTGCATGGGCTTGCAGTTTTTATTAAAACTCCAGCTGCCATTAGTCCCTTAATTACTGGTTTTATGCCTTCAATAGCCTGAGGGTTTTAATGGATACTGCCTTTGGTGAGGCAGTTTTGCTCCCGGTTTTACTTTTATTGATACTGGTAAGGCTGTTTTTACTAGTCCTACATCTGTTTTGCTTTTGGACCACACCACTGGTATTTGCTCTAACAATTTTTCTTGTTGGGCCGATAACACCATCTGTCCCTCTGGTCTAGGATTGAGCTCCACTTTTTGAGCTATAGCCTCATCATTTACTTTTAAATAAATTTGTATAAACTGCTGGTCTTTTGACAGATGTACTTGTGGACTTTCCATGTTTTGCCATTCTTCAACTTCTGAGGCTGTCTTTACCATTGGACCTAGGTCATGGGATTCGTACTTTTCTGAGACTAAAAGGGTCACATGAGGCGTGGCATTCGGCACTTGATATCATTGTTGTTCAGCCGAAGTTAGCTTGACAGAAACTGCGGCCCCTTGGGGGCCTAAATAAATTTCTGCGGTGGTTATGTGAAACAGCCGTTGATTCATCAATACATCCCAGCAGCATGCATAGTCAGTTTGTTCTTGTTTGGCATCGAACATCAGGGTGACATGTAAAGGTAAACTAGGTGTATATACTGCTTCATAATGTTGTTCTGCCCAGGGCTTCCATTTTTCCCATTCCAGTTGAAGATTTGAATTTTCTGGTTGTAACTTCAGCCAGTATACCATGGGTTGCACAGGTCGGACCTTGTTTTCCATGTCCATAAGCACCATAATGTTGGCGAGTGCTTCGTCAGGAAAGTGTATTTGCAGTCCTTGATGGGTACACACTATCTGGGTTTGTAGCTTACATAAAATGTCTCTTCCCAGCAAATTCACAGGTGTATTTTGTGAGTATAACAGGGATGCTTCAATTGTTTTTCCTGCAATCGTTACAGGAAGTGGGCGTGTAAAAGGTATTATTTGAGTTTTCCCAGAGAAGCCGATGGTCTTAATTACAGACCCAGAGAGGGGGAGATGAGCGCCCATTTTCCCTATGCAAGAGTATGTTGCCCTGTATCCACCCTTTCATGGTGGATACAGGGGCAAAATCTCTGTTTTGTATATTAACAGTGACGGTTGGCTCTTCCTTAGGTATCATCGAAATAGCCAATGCCACCGTTTCCCCCTCTGTCTTCTCTAGGCCCCCCTATTGCCAATAGGCAGAGGGTCCAACCCAAGGTCGGGCCGGACAATTTCTCATTCGGTGTCCAGGTTGTCCACAGCTCCAACACTCATTAGAGGGTTGATCCCCTATTGGGGGTGTTGATCCCATAGGCGGTCCCGCTTGACTGTTCCTGGGAGCTGAGTTCTGGAATCTGCTTCCAAATGAAGGTTGGCAAGATCCTCTTCGCCACCCTCCTCTTTGACCTTGAAAGTTCCGTGACTCTCCTCTCCACCCATGACTGTAGGTGGGTCCATTTCCGGGTGTGCCAGTGCTATGGTAGTGATAGTGATGCTCCACTGGTGCTGAGACTTCTCCTGTAGGAGTGCTTCCTGCTGCTCCTTGGGGGCTCTGTGTGGCTGTTACCACAGGTGCCTGTATGGTGGCAGCAGTGTTTGCCGTAAGGCCTGTGCTTGCAGGCTCAGAAGGAACAGGGGTCATCATTGGTGCCTGGGTCTTTGTTTTTTCTTTCTTGCCTTTGGTTAGTTCTCCCAACTGCATCTGCACCAATTTTTTCGGCAGGGATTTGCTGCATCTCTTCTTTTTGTTTTTCTTTCTTGTAGATTTCAAGATGGTGACAAATATGCTCAGAGTATAAAGCCCAATTCATTTTCGATAGTCCCACGACTCCATCTAGGGCTTTCTGAACCTCATCTGGTAGAGCCTTTTTTTACAGTTATTTTAAACAGGATTTCAGTTGCTGGAGAATGGTTCCATGCATTTCCTGTTTCCTCCGCCCATCTCTTCTGGAATCGGTGCAGGAACTTCTTTGGGCACTCTTCAGGTGTCCACTCCTCATCATCCAATTTAGAGGGATCCAAGACCTCAGGGTACTTTCTTCTCAGTCCTTCCCACATGGAGTTTCTATAGCGATTAAAGGGGACTACATCATGTTGATTAGTGCCCATCATCTGTGTTAGTCCAACCTTTCCTGCTAATTCTTCAGTGTCATGTTTTCCCATTACATGCATTAGCAGGCTTTTATGTCACCTAAAGACAAGGTTACCCCTGCAGTGCCTTCTTCTAAGGCAGTTATCCATCTCCCAGCTCCTTGGGTGATGTCTGGCAGCCTGTTGGCCAGCCCCACCATGTCTGTCCAGCTCCATGGGGTATACACATGATGACCATTTCTAACCACCAATGGGCATATGAGGTCTTCGTCCTCCTCTTCTTCTGTGGGGGCTCCATACTGTCTTCCAGATCGAGTGCGACTGACTGGTTCCAGGCAGTCCATCCAGTTGGTTATATTCTGTTCTAAAGCCGCTATGTCTTCGGCTACACATTGTTGTCTTTGCCTGAGTCGGGCCTCTTTTGCACTCTCAATGATGATCTCACCAGAAATTTTTCGGGTGGGTGGCTCTATAATGTGATTCCCTTGATTGGGCGTCGATTGTTGTAATATTCTTCTTTCCTCGGCGTCCCTATGTCTTTGTATTCTTTCCTTCGCTAGCCGAAGCTGCTCAGCTAGTTCTCATTATCTCTTCTGGCCAGATCCAGTGTGTCACAGAAGGCTCTGTGCCACTCTTCGGAGCCTCTATAAGCCTGTGAAGGTCCAGTCGGCTGACTTATGGTGGGAGGGGACGGTTTTCAGTGGACCTCGATGTGCAGGCGGAGCCTTCAGGTCTCTCTCTTTATCCTCGTCTGCCTCCGTGTCACTGTTATTTGTGGGCCCTCCGCTGGTCGTGGTGAGCGACCACTTACTTTCGGACTTGGAGACCTTGTATGATCCATTGACAGACTGAGGACCTGTCTCCTTGTGGCTCTCGAGCTTTTAGTGTTCAGTGTGAATTGCCCTCCACATCCATGCCTTGGTCCTCTTCACGAGTTCCTAATACAATTGTCCAGCTGTCTTTCCCATATCATGACGTTTATATGGGGTGGCTCTGCTTCCCAGCTCAGTGCACTGGCTTTAGTTTCTTTGGATCTTTCCTCTGTCATTTTTTCTCTTTTCTGCTGTAGCCTCTGCGCTTCCTGCTTGAACAAGGCCAAAACTTCTTTGTCTTCAGTGCGTTTTTTGTTGTTATTCACGTTCTTCTGCTGATCTTTAATTTCTTTTTTCTGTATTTCTACCGCAACTGCTTCACACATCACCGGATCAAATGATCCCTCCAAAGGCCATTGCCTGCCCCCATGTGACCTTTTGTGCCACTTTCTCATACATTGGTTGGCCTTAATGCGTTTTCCTGGATATTTTCTTAGTACTAAGTCTAGCGGGGTACTTTCCCAACCTTGACCTTGAGAGTTACCCATGTAACCCTGACAAACGCTATGTGAGATGTTTCTATGGTGCTCTGGTAGTCCCTCAGGGGCTGTCCTGATCCAGACCAATAACTTGCCGGCTGTAACACCTGTTTTGTATTTTAAACCCTTAAAAGGATTAAATTTCCAACTGTTATGCCCGTCTTCTTTTTCTTTAACTAAATACGAAAATTTACCTGTTTCCCACCGAACCTTCCTTGGGACCACAGTCAGAGTCAACCTAGGAAACAGTTCTTCACCTGGATCGGTTGGCAGTGTTATTAAATGATTTAATGGTATGCTAATTTCTTTATTAGGATCAGCACAAAGCAGCTCCAGCCACGGGGTTAAACCCTGATGCCACAGACGTCTTATCAGCAGCTCCCAATTAATTAGAGGGAATTGTTCTTTCTTTTGCTTCAGATTGATTACCTTAGTAATCTGCCATAATTTCTGATTGATCTCTTGTTCGTCCTGCCAATGTTCTGCTCCTATCCTGTCAAAATAGGTCCTTTCCAGCCAAAATGTGTCCTGATTCCCTGGGTTCAATGTCTCCGTCAGTCAAGTAATGTTCTGGGAGTATTATTTCATCATCACTTAAGTCTCCCATCAAAGACTGTCCCAAGCATTGATCAGTCTGTCATCTTTTTCACTATAATCTAAGCTTTAACTCTTTTGATTTATAACCAACTTTATTTATTTAATCCTCTTACAACCCTAACACTTCCTAATGTCTTTGCTCCCGACTTTCTATTTTTCCTTCTAGTTTTTTCACTTTCCACTTCTCTTTTTCGCTTCTCCTCTTTTTCTGCTATGTTTGTTTATTAGTTTTCTCTCTTTGAAATAATATCTACCTTCTCTGTATTTACATAGCAGTCTCTTCTCCTGTCTTTTTCTTCACTGTCTCTGTTTCACACTTTCCTCTCTGCCTGTCATGCACCTCCCAAGTCCTCCTGTTGGGTCTAAACGCCTCTCCTTCTCGTACTCTTTACATTAATCTTGTATGTCAGCCAGCCTGCAAGCCCTCACAGCTTTGCCTGCAACTCCCCGCTTACTCTCCGCTCTCCCACACACCAATCTTCAAAGCTTTATACACAAAAATTATTAAAAACAACTTTCTATATATCTCTATCTAGACTTCTGCCACCCTTTACTCCGCGGCTTTAAACAACCTTTTTATTCACTTAACACCAATGTGTTCTGTTTAAGTATGTATCTCTTCTTCATGTTAGACAGCTTCTCCGGCGCTGCCAGCAACTCATATATTATTTTTTAACAAGCCCTCTTTGAGCATACAATATTTCATTTACTTCTACGCCTTACCGCGCCTCGCGTGCGTATCCTGTGCTTAATATATTATTTTTCACAAGCTCCTCTCTGAGCATACAATATTTCATTTATTTCTACGCCTTACCGTGCCTCGCGTGCGTATCCTGTGCCTTTCTGCACTTTCTTCTACTTTTTTCACTTACTGAGCTCCTCGTGAGCTTAATGTGCCTTTGCACTGAAAATACTATTTTTCTTTTCTTATAAAAAAAACTCATATTACTGTGTACTTAATTACTTATTCTTCTCCCACGCCCCACAAACGTGTATTTGGTGCTTTACTGCACTATTTTCTGCTTCATTAATTCTCATGTATTATGCACTAACTCTTCATTCTTTTTTTTTTTTTTATAGTTTTTCTCTTTTCTTAAAAAATTACGTCCTTTATTGAGCTCTTTTACTTACTGCCAGCTGTGCTACTTTGCACTTTTCTCTTTAAATCTCTTTATCACGTACGGTATTTCTACTGCGCCCCCTCAGGCGCTTATCTTGTGCACGTATTCTCTGTTAAACTCTTTTTCTCACTTATTTCACTTCAGTCTCTGTTAAACTCTTTAAATAACCTTGTATTACCTTGTATCTATTTGTCAGTATACTCCCCTAAATTAACCCCTACAGCGCATGCTATCAGCCGGCACATTAATAACGAATTTCAACACCAATTATTCCCCAAGCATCCAGGTTAGTTCTCCATGCACTCTTTTCCGCACCAGAGTTCATGAACATTCCTGACCTTTCACTCACACAGACATTCTTTTTCCCGGGAACACACACACCTTCTGAGCATTTTATCTACAAGGCCTGATAATTTTCAATCTTATCTTTTTTAGTCTCTTATCAATTTTCTTAGACCAGGTTCTTTTGGGTAAGAGGCAATTAAAAAATATCACCTGTCAACTTGGGCGGAAATCCCAACTCACTCCTCCAGATCGTGCAGAAGTTACAAAGGTTTCTGCTTACCTTTTAGTCATGATCACTGTTATTTACGGTCTGGAGGGATGAGCTGGACTGCCCCAGGCTGCCGGAATGCCGCTGGACCCTCCTGAAGCTGGCTCGCCAAGTTCTGTCGTGGTTCGTCTTTAGTCTTCTCGGGATGTCGTCTTTTAGATAACACAAACTAACTGCAAGTGATATGCTAGAAAAGGACACAACACTTTAGAATAATTCAGCCTTAAGCAAGATAAAATGCACAGAGTTTTTAAGTTTATTTAAGCCTTCGACACAGAGCTTAGACAAACTGAGTCCTCTAGAGAGACTGAATATGTGACAACCGCGCTCATCTATTTATTGGAGACCCGCGGGCATCGCTCCTCCTTCGACTTTTTTTATTTATTTCATTCCCAAGACATGGTTTTCTATTGGAAGCGTCCTCTAGTGAACCCTAAGCAGGTGTTAGGCCATTATTTCAATGTGACAAACGCTCCCATTAAAACTTGAAGGATTTACAACTGATTTTTTTAAAAGACCTTCAGCCACAGGTGCAGCTGGCCTGAGGCCCCCCGCACGTGGCCTCAGCCACAGGTGCAGCTGGCCCGAGGCCCCTGCACGTGGCCTGCGGGAAAGCACCTAAGAGGCCTTGGAAAGCCCCTGACAGACTGAATGACTAATAGAGCCCTTTTTTTTGGGTTGAACACCTGCTAGTTCAACCAGAGGACATACAGTTCGGATCAGGACACTTGATAGTTCATCATAGTTCAAATAAGGACCTAAAAATTCTTCTACACAGAGCCGTACCCCTCCCCCACCTCGGACAGTCAGACCATCTTTCCCGCCTGCTCACGCCAGCCTACACCCCCCCTCAGACGCAGGCTTGAGCCCACAACAAAGACTCTTACAACCTGGCCTGACAACACACTCCCCAAATTCCAAGACTGCTTCCAACAGACAGACTGGGACCTATTTGCACATCATGAGCTGGAGACACACACGAGAACAGTTCTGGACCACATTCAGTTATGATTGTGGAATGTGACTGTGACAAAAACCATCTGGGCTTTCCCAAATCAGAAACCCTGGATGACCAGCCAGGTCCGCTCACTCCTCAGGGCCCGCGACGCTGCCTTCAGGTCAGGTGACAGAGCTCTGTATAGCGCTGCCAGAGCTAACCTGAAGAGAGGAGTAAAAAGAGCAAAGGCGGACCACAGGATGCAGATAGAGTCCCATCTGTCTAGCAACAACGCACGGAGGGTGTGGCAGGGAATACATGACATCACAAATTTCCGGGGTTGTGATGCTCCAACAGCGTACCTGAGTGCACCAATGGGAGAGGAGCTAAACAGCTTCTTTGCTCGGTTCGGCTCTTCCCAGCTGCACTCACTTGCTCCTGCCCTCCCCCCGCCCCCCACCTGGTCCCTGCACCACTCCACTCACTGTAAAAGAGCATGATGTCAGGCGAGTGCTCCTCGCAGTGAACCCCAAGAAAGCTGCTGGCCCAGACGGAGTACCTGGCAAGGTGCTCAGAGTGTGTGCCAACCAGCTCGCCCCCACCTTCACCAGGATCTTCAACTGCTGACATACTGCATCACAGTATGGTTTGGCAGCTCCAACGCTGCTGACAGGGAGAGAATGCAGAGGGTTGTAAAGGCAGCACAGAAGATCATCGGCCGCCCTCTCCCTTCCCTGTTGGTCATTTACACCTCCCGCTGCCTCAGTAGAGCCAAAGCGATCTCCAAAGACTGCTTTCACCCTTGCTCTGCCCTGTTTGACCTGTTGCCCTCAGGGAGGCACTACAGGCTCACAAGGACAAAAACAAACAGACTGAAAAACAATTTCTTCCCCAAAGCCATAACCACATTGAACTGTAGCATGCACTGATCCTCCTCGTGCAATCTTAACCATGTGCAATAACCCAATCACCCGTGGACAATATACATTTCTGTGCAATATATTTATATCCTAAGCCGCACCTTGCATTAGTGTCAATTGTATATATATTTTTTTCCTTACATTGTTGATTTTTTTTCTCTATATCTTGTTTTTGATATATATTCTTGCACTTTTTTTTTTTTATCTTTTTGCACTATTTTATTTTTATTCTATTTTATTTTTATTCTATTTTATTGCACTGCAACTGGATGGCCCTAATCTCGTTGTACCAATGTATAATGACAATAAAAGGCATTCTGATTGTAATATTTATTGTTTAAGTCTGTATGAGGTTGCATACACTATACTTATAAAAATTCACATACATGTCTGTGTTACAGAACCAGTGCAGACCTCTCCTTCAGTCAAACCTTCAGGTGGGTGGAGGCAGCCATTGACACCAGAAGATAGATCCCTACCTGCATTCTTTGGTGAGTATTTGCAAAAGCGTTCTGTTGACATGGCATGTAATTAAGCAATAATTTATTCATAACATGTAAAATCTGTATATTTCAGCCAGGAGACGTCGAGCAGCTCCCGGAGAAGAAGGAGACCTGTTGACTGGCGGTCAAACAACCTCCAGATCCAGACCTCGTTTAGCACATTCATCATAGCTGAACTGGTATTAACTCACATACAGAGGGATACTGATTTTTCATTGTTTTTCAATATGTCAGAGGACAGTCAAGATAGGTCACCCGAATCAGGACTGAATCCTCATTTCACTGCCTCAATGTCAGAAATAAATAATGCTTTAAATGATACGTGCCAGCCTGGAGATCCCCTACATGATTCACCAGAGAGGACACCCCTGCACCATATTAATCAGGCCGAATTCCAAAACCGAATACGTCTGACGCAGTTAACAGAGGCGTTAAATGGCTTAGCCCGGCCCATCAAAACTGGCTTGGACGGCGAAATACCAGGAGCCTCCTCACCAGTCCCCCGTCCAATCAACAGGTTTCCTCCTCGAGGGGAGAAGACGAGAGACTGGGAACGTCATCACTTCTGCACAGTGAATTAGAATCACACCGTCAGAGCATGGATCGTGCAGGAGGGGCACCTGTCATGAGCGGGGCAGGGAGAAATCTTGTTACAACAACCAGAAACAGGTTTAATAACGTGGAAATCCGACAAAAGTTAAATTTCCCTGCAACAGGTGATGCCCCAGACTTTGCTCAGTTTTACAGTGGTGTCATGAGCACCTTTCAAAGCTCTGTTGAAAGAGCACTATCATATGCCAGGGAGGGTGACATTGTACAGGCAGAAATTAGAGGTGAAAGTCTCCACAATCAGGGGGCTCTTATCAGGACATGCGACGCCGATGGTGATTTGGCTGGGTTCCAAAATCTTCTTGAGCGCCTTGTTCAAACGCGAATGTGTTATCTGACAACTCGCTCGAATTGGTTGTTCAAGTCGTGCATAATCCCACTGGTGGGGGTTATAAGCATAAAATAACCAGCCTTCTCGATGATGAGCTGATAGTGAAAAAGGCCCGGTGTCTCAACATTGTGCGTAATGTTGATAATCAGCTATGTTTTGCAATAAATCTCATCCAATTATTAAACTGACATCTCACTACCCAGGAAGCCACCGCCAGGGCGTACGAGTTACAAAGTTCCGTTGGATTATCGAGGAGCACACCCGTGTCATTTGACCACCTTGGAAAATTTGAATTGGCTCTCGATTGCAAAATTGTGGTGTTTTTTAGAGCTGACGGGGAAAGAAAGCTATCCAAATTCCAGACAGCGCAGATTAATCACTCCCCTGAAAAAAAGCATTTCTATTTCTTTTCAGAAACCATTATTACGGTATCATGAACGTAAAACAGTCCCTGGGGGTGAAATATTTCTGTGATTTTTGCTTTACCGGATATGAGTGTCATCGGGGGCACTCCTGCTCGCGGTGCTACTGTGTAAGCGAGACCCCCGACTGTGGAGACGATGATAAACACCCTATTTCCTGCGCTGATTGTAACAAGAACTGTCAGTCTGACCTATGCTATGTCAGGCATAAAGAACCGAGGTTGCGACCTGTCGCAGGTAAGTCTGTAAGCCTGTGTGATTGCAGGAAAATATGTCTTAAATGCAGAAGAGAGTATTATGTACCCTTCTCTAAAAAAAGCAGCCCTCACGTCTGTAAGCACTCCTCATGTCCGATATGCGGTGAAAAGCTTGAGGAGACAGACGAGCCCCACTTGTGTTATATGACACCAATCAAACCAGCAGAGTCTTATTCTGACAAATACGTGTTTTATGACTTTGAAACATTTATGAATGATGTCGGAGAACACGTCACGTTTTATGTCAGCACCCAGACGATGAGTGGCCGAAATCTGGAAAGCATGGGGGACTGATTGCGTTGCTGAATTTTTCAAACATTTTAGAGCAATTCAAGGATCACATCTTCATAGCGCACAATTCTAAGGATTCAACAGTTATCTCCTTCTGCAATATTTAATCAGTCAGGGTATCACTCCTGAACTGATTATGTCAGGGAGTAAACTTCTGCAAATGTCCGATCGGGCGTTCAGGCAGAAGTACATTGATTCGCTGTCATTTTTAACCATACACCTCACTCAAATGCCGAAAGCTATGGGTATCCCCTGAATTTCACAAAGCTTTGGATAAAGGTTACATTGTGGCAGAGATTAACGAGGTCTGGAATTTCGAAACTAAAAGCGATAATATATTTGTGGGGTACATAAACACGTTTTTAAAACATAAACAGGAGGTGTCTGGATATCCACCGGAATCTGATAAAGACTCTGAGAGCAGGGAGAAATATGTCGAGGACTACTGGATCAATCAAAAAATCAGATTGGACCCGGGGAAAATTTCCCTCAACCCTGCAAAAAGACAAATGGCGAAATTATGTCTGAATTCCTTCTGGGGGAAATTTGCTCAGAGGAATAATCTCACGCAAACCAAACTCATCAGGAATGCTGAGGAATTTTTCAGGTTTCTATTCTCCGACCAGTATGACATCACCTATTTTTCATTTCTGAATAATGATGTGGCTATGGTCCAGTGGCGGTATGGGTCACAATACATAGCTCGTCTGGGTAAAGCGGATAATAATATATAACAAATATATAAATATATATAAATAACAAATATATTTATTGCGGCATTCACCACGTCATAAGCGCACTTGACTCTGTATGAATTTATGGAAAAGGTGGCGACCATAGAGAGGATCCTGTACTACGATACAGATAGCCTGATCTATGTGTGCAGGGATGGTGAAACCCCGTTACCCACGGGTAATTTTCTCAGGCAGTTCACAGATGAGTGGGGACACTATTGTTGAATTTGTGGCGGCGGGACCGAAAAGTTACGCATATAAAACCTTGAGTGGAAAAACTGTTATGCGTGTGAAAGGGATCACACAAACTCGGGCTAGCTGTCAAAAAATAAACTTTGACAGCGTCAAAGACTTGATCAAAGGTTATGTAAAAAATCCTGCCAATGGGTCCATGATCAAAGCGCCACAGCAGGATATCAAATGTCATAAAAACGGCTTCAAGCTGACAAATGTGTCATTCCAGAAAACCTTCTGAGTTGTGTATGACAAATGACATCTTTTGCCTGATGGTCTGACTGAACCCTTTGGATATTGAAAAGCATGTCTGATTTTGGAGAGCCTATCCTGTTTGACCCGAGATTGCAGACACCTTTCTCATGCCTCGTAATAGGACCAAGTGGATCAGGAAAAACTGTTTTTGTTAAATCATTATTGGAGAACTGTAATCATGTAATGAAAGATGTGCTGGAAAATATTGTATGGATTTACACCTCATTCCAACCCATGTACTCTGAACTGAGGGCGAAGAATAAAAACATTAATTTTGTGCGAGATCTGCCTGATTCTTTCGAAGATGAAAGCCTTTTTCCTTCTGGTCATTCTCACCTGATAATATTGGACGATGTCATTTTTCAGGCAGCTGATGACCCCGGAGTTGTGAGAGTATTTACGCAGTACAGACACTATAGGAATATGTCGATAATTTTAATAACTCAGAATGTGTTTCATCAGGGGAAATACAGCAAAACAATCAATCTCAACACAAGTTATATGGTGCTCTTTAAAAACCCACGTGATAAGCTGCAGATGAATATTTTAGCTCAACAAATGTTCCCCTCAAAAAAAACAATATTATATATATGCTTAGAAGACGCAACCAGCAAACCATACTGATATTTATTCCTGGATTGTACACAAAACTGCCCAGATCGGTTTAGACTGAGAACGGGGTTGTTGCAAAATCAGTGGCCGGCTGTTTATATTGCAAAATCCAGCAGGAGACCATGAGCTCACTTTTAAAAAGGAACACTGACATTCTTTAAACTCTAATCAAAGCCAGCCCACATCAGCGTCAAGACATTTTGAGAACAGCGGCTCCCGACCTTCTGTGTGCCTTATCTGAGATTGCTCTGAATATTTTAAAGGGTAATATCATCCTGAACAGGAGACAATTCAGCACCCTGAAAAGGAGGAGAAAAGCTTTATGGCTTTTGGCGGCTAAAAAGACCAGCTTAAAGAGTAAACGCAGGAGTCTTATACAGACTGGAGGATTCCTGTTGCCACTACTGGCTGCGGGACTGCCGATTATTACCAGTGGTGTCAAAAGTACACACATTTGTTACTTAAGTAGAAGTACAGATACTGCAGTTTAAAAACACTCTGATAAAAGTTGAAGTATCAACTTGACCTCTTTACTCAAGTAAAAGTGAAAAAGTATGTGCTCCAAAACCTACTTAAAGTAGGTTTTTTTTAGGTAACCTTTAAAAAAAAAAAAAAAAAAAAGGTAGATGCCACTATATGAATTGAAAGCTTAATTTAAAAACTGATTCGTTCTACATGTGGCCCAAGACCCAAAACCCAAAATTACCCCCAACACCACCTGCACGAAAATGTTTCAATTCTAGAAGCTCTGAAATGCAATCTGGGACTATTCCAGACAATAAACTGCAGTGAGTGCAGCATCCATTTAGTGAAGGGAAAAAAACAAAACAACTTTCCTTATTCAAATTCATTCCAGTAGTATTCTGCTCTTACTAGGATGCAGCAGTTTTCTATTTTGGCAGATAGTTCTGGAGGAAATCACTGAAGAAATTAACACATTGAAAATATGGTTTGACCGAAACAAATTGTCATTAAATAAGACAGGGATGAAGTGGAGGTGTAAGAGTCACTAGGTGTTTACAGGAAACATTTATTTATGTATATGTATTTATTTATGTATGTTCATTGTTAGTTGCTTTTATATTTTCTGTTGTGTTTCTATTCAGGTTCTTTTTGCCTCTTTCTCAAAAATTGTATATAATAATCATTAGATTATTAATATATAAACAAAAATAAATTTAAAAAATATTACAATTTGAAAACAAATGCACCCGAACGTGATGACAGCTGCAACTGCTTAATGCTAACTTTTAACATTGAAAATCCCATAGACATGCTAACGCGTTAGCGTCGCTCCCGTTTTTAAGTTATAAAATACATCTATCAACTGTTTCAGAAGACCATAACAGGTCGGTTCAACATAGAAAAGGTAAATAATACTCACAGACGTATGCCCTTTAGGGTTTTAGCGGGGGAAAATTAAGCGAAAGAAAGAAAGAATAAACGAAGCAATAGGTCGAAGCATTGCTTCAATCTGCGAACCACTGCTTGGATTGGTTCACGGTTCAAAGCATGTTGATTACAGGCGCACATGACGTGAAATATATATATATATAAACATTAAACTGAAGCCAAGAGTAACGAGGCTGTTTGTTTTAAAAAATGTAAGGAATAGAAAGTACAGATACTTGTGTGAAAATGTAATGAGTAGAAGTCAGAAGTAGGCAGACAAATAAGTAAAGGAGTAAAGTATAGATACCTAAAAAGTGTACTTAAGTACAGTAACGAAGTATTTGTACTTCGTTACTTGACATCTCTGATTATTACTCAACTCATACGAGGATAAATGACGTCAAAATCAACTCAGAAGATGTTTCTGTTAACGCCCCAGCAACTTGAACAGATGACCTCAAATACGCAATGGTTGAATCCTGGTGGTGCAGATATCAGACAGTCCACTGAAAATGATATGGATTTTAAAATGAGGGCAGTTATAGCCGAGGATGGACAGAGTCCTTATGAGAAAATAAAAAAATACGAGGCTCTTCTGCAGCATTATTTAATGCTTATCAGGCAGGGAAGAATGAAAAGCGGGCATGTGTTTCACCCTCTGAAAAGGAGTCCGTTATTACACTTGAAAGACCGAAGGGTTCACGGGTACCGTGAGCGAGGTGATAGAGAACCTGCCCTCGAGAGACCATAAGAACGCAGAGTATATTATGAGGAATATTTCCATAGGTAGCGCTACTTGGACCGCATCGGGTGAATTTATTTATAATGGGCAGGCAGTTAAGGGTTCCCATGCAATCAATCTCATGAAATATCTCAGCACTTCCTTCAAAAAATCCAACACTCCAACAGGCTGGGGCCGTTTTCTTACTGTTTTGAATGAATATAATATTCCTGTGACCTGCATTTCAAACCCTGCAGCCCGCGAAGAACTGCAGAAATAAAAAAAAAGCCAAAGTATATCACAGAATGAGTCACCACTTGCAACCAAATCCCCCAGCAAGAAGAAAAGAAAGGTGAAGCCGATCATTTGGGAAGAATTTCCCGCATAAACACTGCTTTCTGAGGCTAACTTGGTCAGCAACATGGTCAGAGATACCCAGGCGTCAGAGCCGGTGACACTTCCAGCATGAAAGAAGATCACAGAGTTTTCAAATAAAAGAAGCAGACCTTGTTATTGTACTAATCATTTATTTAATATATAATTTGTTATACAGCATGTTTTGTTGTGTGGGCCGCTGAAGAGGAGGTACTGCTGGCCCACCACCACAAGATGGCGCCCTGCTTGAAGTGCGGGCTTCAAGCACGAGAGGGCATCAGAGCGACCAGGAGTGACAGCTGTCACTTATCATCTGTACCAGCTGTCACTCATCCACTACTCATCACCACCACCATAAAGGCCGGACTGCAACTCCACCTCCCCGCCGAGAAATCAGCTACCATTCAGGTAATTTTCTCTGCTGAACAAAACCTTGTGTAATAGTCTGAACTTCTTTTGCAGCCGTTTTCCTGTGGTGTTGCCTTATCTGTGAGATTGGCGTTTGGTGTGATCAGCGACGGCTTCGCTTCACACCCCAACCAGATAAGTGGTTAGACAGGAGCTGCACGAGTGTGTGATTGGAGGTGGAGGTGCTCCCTCCTTACTGAATACAGACTGTGGGATTACTGATGTGCGAACTCACACTCATCAGGACTGTCTCTGTTCTCTGCCAGCAGTACCGGGTCTGACTGCTGAAGACAGCGGCCACCTGGGGCGCAGGGCTTGGCGGCTCCGGTGTTCTTCAGCTCCGTTGGTGGTGGAAGCTGTGTGGGATCCAGCTCTTCTCTTGCCAGGCGTCTTCTATCGTCGAGCCTGCCCACACGTCACCTGGTGTATAATTGACAGTCCACCATATTGTTATTGTCTGTACGTCGTTGTGCGGTTCACAACATTAAATTGTTACTTTTGGCTTATCCATTGTCCGTTCATTAACGCCCCCTGTTGTGGGTCCGTGTCACGACACTTTCACAACATGTTTATCACCACAACAAAAATCTTTACAAAAGTAACAGTGTACAGCGATTTCATTGAGTGTAAATTGTAACAGGTTTTAAACGCCTGAAAACAACATGAACACTTGTTACAGAAGCTCTTGCAGCCTGTTCTGGTACATTGCTGATATTCCTACACAAATTCAAAAACCATATCGTCGTTCTTAACAGTGTTGCGGATGTATAAAGACAGCCCGCAGGCTTTATACATCCGCAACACTTGGATGGGTATTTACTATGAAAAAAGCAGGCGGTTTCAGTTTGACAAGATCTAATTCATCACAGGCCCACACTCATCTGAAAATGTTTCCTGCTAAACGCGTCATCACGGCCTCCAACTCAAGGGTATTCATGATTCAGTAAAAACTGACCAACACTTGCCGTTTGGAGTTAATTTCCAGAATGGAGTTGTAGCACGCGTAGACCACTAGCGTTATCGTATGCAGGGTCACCACTCTGAAACACATTTCCAGCCTTAGACTGCCAGTAGAAACCGGTGACAATGCGGGGTATCCTCCTCCGGACTCAGGTTAAAGGCGTACAAGGCGTATCCCAGTGGGAAATCGTCACGAGTTATACAGAGAGGAAAATCCTTCAAATGTCTCCCTGTGGCTGTGTACAAATGATAAAACTCTCTGAGAGATCCCGTTGTTAAATTGCGGTTGGAAGGGTTTAGAAGGCACCTGTCTCCCATTTTGGCTTAGAGCCAGATATTCCACATCATAGTTTCGGAAGTTAAACAGGGATAAATCCCTTTTTCCACTGAAAGCATTGTGGTTCACCATACCCAGGATGACGTATTTCGGCATGACCCCCAGAAACAGATTTTCCTGATTGCAAAAAATATAAAAACTCAAAAAATAGACGCGCTGTGTGAAATGTTTAAGATCCAATCCGGGGAAATAAAGGAGCTGAGTAAATGCACTATTGAAGCGAAGGACAGAATCGCAGCCCAGGAAGACGAGCTGGAGCAAGCCAAGGATCGCATCCAAACTCTGGAGAACAAGGTCCTCTTCATGACACAGCGCATTGACAATTTTGAGGATAGAGGCAGGAGGAAAAATGTTTGTGTGATTGGGCTGCCTGAATCTTCAGAAGGATCACACGCTGTGCAGTTTTTTGAGAAATGGGTGCCAGAGTTCCTGCAAATCGAAGGTAAAGGTGGGCGTATAAAGACTGAACGAGCACACCGTACATTGGCACAGCGGCCCGGGCCCGGATCAATGCGTCAGCCCCCGAGACCCGTGCTCATACGGTTCCATAACTTCAGAGACAAACAATGAGTGCTGGAGGCATCACGGCGGAGTGGCCCCACCGACCAGAAGTATAAAGGCTCCAGGATCATGTTCTTCCAAGATTTCTCGGCTGACAACGCGGAAACGGAGAAGATTTGATGCTGTGAAGCGGAGGCTGCGTGATGCGGGAATCCAATACTCTCTTCTTTATCCTGCGAGACTGAGAGTCATTCATGAAGGGTCAACTACAGTTTTTGACTCTCCAGAAAAGGCATCCGTGTTTGTGGACAGTTTGAGATGAAGACCCCGAGATTTGCTTCAGTGGGACAAATTGACTTGAGTTGGATTGTATACCACGGACGCAGGTTTTTTTATTTTTTTACTTTCAGTTACTGTTATGGACTAAGGAGATGTGAGTATACTTATTATATATAATTAGCTCTCTCTATTTGCTTATCTTGTATAGTGGTGCACAGTGGTGGTGAATAGAATGTTAGTTGGTAAAGGTTGATCTCCGAGTGTAAGGAGGAATGTTTCTATAAAGCTGAAGTTTTTGTTTTTGTTCATGTTCATTTATTTATGCAGTGTTGTTCTGTGCAAACGTATTTTTGTTACGGTTTTAGCTCAGCACACTATTATTCAGACTCATCTTCGGCACTGGGGCATAAGTATATGAATATATGGTCATGGCTGTAAACACCTTTAAACTCTGTACTTGGAATATTTAGGGGAGTCATTCGCCAATCAAAAGAAAGAAAGTTCTTCTATTTTTAAAGAAGGAAAGGGTTGACATAACGTTATTACAAGAAACGCACTTAAATGACACAGAGCATTTAAAGCTGCAAATGTGTGGTTTCGATCAGGTTGCCTTTTCTTCATTTACAAGTAATAGTCGAGGGGTTGCGATCCTTATTAGAAAATCTTTGCCCTTTAAGCTCTTAGACTCCAGTGGAAGATATGTACTAATTAAGGCAGTTATACATGGTGAAGAATTCGCTATACTTAATGTTTACTTCCCACTTGGCCACCCTATTACATTTCTAACTGAAATTGTCACAAAACTTTCAGGTTTTCCAATTGAGAACACCATTATTGCTGGTGATTTTGACTGTCTTATGAATCCGTTGACTGACCGGCTCCCTGTTGGCTCTCCCTCTATCTCAAAACAAGCAAAACAAGTATCAAACCTTATGGAAGAAGTAGGTTTAGTGGATGTGTGGAGGAGACTCCATCCTGCTGGACAGGATTACACCTTTTATTCTAACCCACATAAATGCCACACATGTATTGATTACTTCTTTCTTCCTAAAACTATTTTAAAGCAAGTGATTTCTTGCACAATTGGACATATAGTTATATCTGATCATGCAGCTGTTTATTTGAATTTTGCCCCCAAAAATGCAAGCAAAACTTCCAACTACTGGAAAATGAATCCTACTATTTTTAAAGATTCTAAATTCATGGAATATTTTTCAACAGAATTTAAACACTTTCTAACTATTAATTCACCCACAGCTAGTAGGCCTTCTCTTCTTTGGGAGACTGCTAAAGCTTACAGTAGGGGACTGATTCTGTCTTACATGGCCAGTAAGAAGCGTAAAATCACAGAGCAGCAAAACATTTTAGAAAGAAGACTTAGTCTTGGGGAAAAAGAGTATATTAAAAGACCTACACCGTCTAAACTGAAGGAACTTAATGCCACTTGATGTTCACTCAATACTTTATTAACCCAAAATGCAACACATAAAATAAAATTTGCCAAACAAAAATTATTTGAACATGGAGATAAACCAGGAAGATACCTTGCGTACCTTACTAAATCCTGAATTGCTTCCCAAACAATAGCCTCCACCACTGATAGGAATGGCACCTGCTCCACTGACCCTGGGCTCATTAATGCAACATTTTCTGAATTTTATAGCAACTTATATAAGTCTGAGCAGTGTGAAAATTCCCAATCTAAGATGGAAGCTTTCTTTTCTAAAATTAATCTTCCCATGTTTCAGAAGACAAGAAGACAATACTAAATGCAGATATTTCAGAGCTATTAAGTCCCTTCGGAGTGGGAGGGCACCGGGTACAGATGGATTAACATCCGAATTCAAGGATTTATTAACCAAACCATTAATGGAAATGCTCAATGATTCGTTTGGGGCAGGTGTCTTCCCCCCTTCTCTTAGGGAAGCAAACATATCCTTAATTCTCAAAAAGGACAAAGCTCCTGAAAATTGTTGCTCTTATAGCCCTATTTCATTACTTAATGTAGATCTTAAAATATTGTCTAAAATACTCTTGTTACGTCTTGAAGGTGTCTTACCTCAGTTAATAAAGAATGATCAAACCAGTTTTATAAAGGGTCGCAATTCGGGTAATAATGTTAGGTGTCTTCTTAATGTAGTCCAATTGTGTCAGCAACGTGCAGTAGACAGCATTGTAGTTTCTCTTGACGCAGAGAAGGTGTTCGACCGCGTTGAGTGGTCATACTTATTTTACTCTCTGCAGCAGTTTGGGCTAGGTCCTAAATTTATCAAATGGATTGCAATTTTGTATCAGGATCCCAGAGCAGCATTTATTACAGACTCAGATCAAAAATTTTTGTGGTGGGGAGGGGCAATAGACAAGGTTGTCTCCTCTCGCCCCTTCTGTTTACCCTCACCATCGAACCCTTGGCTGAAGCAGTTAGATGTGATCATGCAGTATGTGGCATTTCAGTTAAAAATGTAGTTCACAAAATTTCGTTATATGCAGACGATGTTTTATTATTTCTGTCTAACCCATCTACATCAGTCCACAGGGTCATAACCATTATTGACAATTTTAGTTTATTTTCTGGCTATAAAATTAATTTTTCAAAGTCTGAGGTGATGCCTCTAGGTAATCAACAGCCCATTTCCACATCTCCCTTCAAATGGTCTCCTGCAGCATTCACATACTTGGGTATTTTTATTACACCTAATTTTGACCAAATGTTCAAAGAAAATTTTGTCCCACTACTAGATAGAATCAAATTGGATTTGGAAAGGTGGCACTGCCTCCCTATATCATGGATTGGTAGGATTTCCCTATTCTTCCTCGCTTACTCTATCCGATGAGAATGATCCCTGTTTTATTTTCACACAAATTAATACAAAAAATAAAAGCGTGGTTTAGTTCATTCATATGGAGCAAAAGAAGGGTGCTCATTAAAATGTCCACTCCGCAGCTCCCTACCCACAGTGGAGATTTGGATCTCCCAGATTTGAAAAAGTATCAATTGAGTTCCCTCCTAATGTATGCACAAGAGTGGGTCTGTAGGAGCTCTTCAGCCATTTGGTTAGATGTGGAGGCTTCCTTGTGTGAATGCCCACTTAAAAGCTTACTCTTTTTAAGAAGTATGAAAACAGTTCCTAAATACTGCAGTAATCCAGTCATTATAAATACAGTGCGGGCATGGAGAGCTGTACGACATACTGAAGGGAGAGCTGGAATTACATCATCTTTTTCGCCTATTGTTAATAACCCACTTTCCTCCTGGCGTAATGAATCAGGGTTTTAGGGACTGGGAATCTGCGGGAATCTCTACCCTAGGTTGTCTACCCTGGTTTGGGATGCCATCTTAACATCCCGTGGGCCATTGTTGTTTTGTATGTGTGTGTGTGTGTGTGTGTATGTATGTATGTATGTATGCATATGTGCAAGTATATGTATATATGAGGAGCTCGGAGTCAAGCCGCTGCTCCTCCACGTCGAAAGGAGTCAGTTGAGGTGGCTCGGGCATCTTTTCTGGATGCCCCCTGGACGCCTCGCTGGAGAGGTGTTCCGGGCACGTCCCATTGGGAGGAGGCCCCGGGGAAGACCCAGGACACGCTGGAGGGACTACATCTCTCGGCTGGCTTGGGAACACCTTGGGGTTCCCCTGGAGGAGCTGGGGGAGGTGTGTGTGGATCAGGAGGTCTGGGCGGCTTTGCTTGAGCTGCTGCCCCTGCGACCCGACTCCGGATAAAGCGGAAGAAAATGGATGGATGGATGGATGGATGTGTGTGTATATGTATGTATGTATGTATATGTGCCAATGATGCTGTCTGTATATGCATATATGTGCAGTTGTTGGTGTGTTGCTGAGCAGATGTGTGTGTTTTGATTTGTGTTCTATTTGTTGTATTAAGAGAAAATTGAATAAACATATTAAAAAGGGGAGGTGATGGTCTAGTGGTTAAGGTGTTGGGCTTGAGACCAGAAGATCCTGGGTTCAAATCCCCGCATGACTGGAAAATCACTAAGGGCCCTTGGGCAAGGTCTTTAATCCCCTATTGCTCCCGGTGTGTAGTGAGTGCCCTGTATGGCAGCACCCTGACATTGGGGTGAATGTGAGGCATAATTGTAAAGCGCTTTGAGCGTCTGATGCAGATGGAAAAGCGCTATATAAATGCAGTCCATTTAATGCAGTCCATTTAAAAAAAAAAAGATCTTTGGATCTACTTCAAATGAGAGTTTATCTGCGTTTCAATAAGGTCAAAGTTGTCATAATATCCTGCCTCAAAAGAAGGTGAGTGAATGGAGATTTTGTTATTGGACGGAGGACCTGTAATTTTTTTCACCTGAAACGTAGAGCAATGCTTTTCCGGAATATTTAACCAAGAGTGAGGATAAGAAATCTCCATCAGCGCCACAACCCACCCTCCCTCTAAATCCAGGTGTCGAGCCAAGTCCACCTGGTAGCATGAAATCGTGTTATCCAGGAATACTTTTAGGCTGGTGTTTGAAGGCAGAATCACATAAAATCCTTGTCTCAGGTCCCGATCCATTTTTCATATGCCGGTTGAAGATAGATGTCATCACATTTATATGGCCATGAGTTGGTCTGCAGGAACCCAGGAGTTAAATTTTTCAGGCCAGTTCTTCCATCTGACAAATACAAATTTCTTCCCCTTGGTAAAATGTTCACAAATAATTTCTTGAACCTGATACGGTTTGTCTTGATATTTTAACCTTCTGCAATTCTGGTTCATAAAATGAACCTTCTCATCTTACCGCCGTAGTCTGTTAATTTATACACAGGTGGGAAACGTGGAATACATTCTGACACTGTGAACATTTCATCTGTAAAACTCTGTTGATATTTTTTTTTTTTATCAAAAACTCCCCTGAGCTTGGAGATCCTGACTATATCACCAACCTTATATTTAAACTTCATAGGCCTTGTGCGTAGGGAAAAAGTCCCATACAAATTTTGAAACACTTGATCGACATTTTGAGCGTTAACCTCATTCGGACTCATCTTAATGCTTTTATGATAAGACGCATTATAAGCTTTAAGCAGATCCTGCAGCACGTCGATGTAACGACACCCCCTTTTTCTACTTTATTTTTTTTACTAATAGCCCAATTTCATAGCCTTAAGAGTGTGCATATCATGAATGCTTGATCTTGTTGGATTTGTGAGAATCTACTGAATCTGCTAGTACCTTGTTTCCCATGTAACAATAAGAAATATGCTCAAAACCTGGATTAATCTTTTTAGTCACACATCACTACTATTATTCTGAACACTACTGTACATCATCGTGGATGACATCCTGATCACAGGTGAAGGTGACAAAACAGGAGGCACTCAGAGACCATGACAAAAACTTGAGACTTTCTGGAAATGCAGAGAGGGAAACATTAAGCTAATCATGGACAAGCTCAAGCTCAGGAAACAAATAGTCCTGTACATTGGTCATTTGCTTACAGCAGAGGGACTCAAGAGTTGACCCAGAGAAGGTGCGTGTCATCACAGAAATGCCTGCACCGACCGATGTTAAAGGTGTTCAGAGACTAGTAGGACTAGTGAACTATTTGTCCAAGTTTTACGAGCACCTGTCAGATGATTGTGAAATACTAAGACAACTCTCTCACACACACACAGAGAGTCTCTGGGAATGGACAGATGTAAAGGGAAAACGCATTCAAAAGAATCAAAGACAAGATAACACAAGTGCCAGTATTGAAATACTACAGCCCAGAACATGAGTTGACATTACAGTGCGATGCAAGTGAAACAGGGCTAGGAGCCGCCCTAAATCAAGGAGGCTAACCAGTCGCATATGCAAGATGAGCTTTGAAAGAGAAAGAGGATATGCACAAATCAAAAAAAAATGTCTGGCTATAGTCTTCGGCATGGAAAATTTCACCAATACACCTATGGCTGTCTAGTGAGGGTCCAGTCAGACCATAAGCCTCTAGAGACTATAATCAAAAAAATGCTGCTAAGAGACTGCAACGCAATGCTACTGAATTACAAAAATATGATTTTAACATCATTTATGTGCCTGGAGATGACATGCTACTCGCTGACACTTTGAGTAGAGCTTACCTGCGAAACGCCACCAAAAGTCAGACAGAATTGGAGACTGAATGTGTCAACATGGTTGATTACGTACCAATCGCAGCTGAAAGAATGGACAACATACGCACAGCAACTGGGTCAGATCCAAAATTACAGACTCTGATCAAAACAATCCAACAAGAATGGCCAAAAGATACAAAAGATCTACCCGTGGAAATAAGCAACTTTTAGTCTTTTGCAGGACGAACTGAGTGGCCAAAATGGACTGGTTTTCAGGGGTGAGAGAGTTATAATCCCAGACTCACTCCAAAAGGACATCACTCAGTAGATTCACTCTTCTCACCTGGGGATGGAGGGATGCCTCAGGAGGGCAAGAGACTCCATTTATTGGCACGATATGAATGACCATATCAAAAAGCATGTTGCTAGTTGTGACACGTTGAGCTGTGGAAACAGAACAACAAAAAGAGACACTACAGCCACATGAGATCACTACTAGACCATGGGCTAAAGTTGGAACTGACCTGTTCACATTTGAGAACAGAGTACCTACTCACTGTGGATTACAACTCCAATTTCTGGGCAGTGGACTACTTGCCAGATAAAAGGTCAAATATAATCATTTGAAAGCTGAAAGCTCAAGCCAAGGTATTCCAGATACTGTGTTTTCAGACAACGGGCCACAATTTAGTTCTGCAGAGTTAGCAAATTTCAGTCGCAAATGGGAATTTACATACAAAACTTCCTCTCCTGGCTATCCGCAAAGTAATGGCAAGGAGGAATCACCTGCGAAGACTGACAAACAACTAGTGATGGGTATCGGGATCCGGTTCCATTCGGGTATTGTTAAGAAATTAGTCGATCCACCGACATCAATAACCTTTTTGCTTAACGATTCCCTTATCGGTCCTTCAGAGTAGCCGTTGTTTTTGGGGGTGTTTGTCAGAAAAATTATCATTTCTCTACACTGATTACAGACCCTGAACCAATCGAAGCAGTGCTTCGATCTACTGCTTCGTTGGTTCATTGTTTTATTTCACTTTATCTTGATTTTTCCCCACTAAAACCCTAAAGAGCATATGTCTGTCAGTAATATTGACTTTTTATGTTAAACCAACCTGTTATCGTCTTCTGAAACAGTTGACAGATGTATTTTATAACTTAAAAACGGGACCAATGCTAACACGTTAGCATGTCTATGGCATTAAGCTGTTCGCATCTCAGCACGTTTGTGTGCATTTGTTTTCTGTATAATTAATGGCTCGTTCATTGTCGTAAAAGAGTCAAATAGTAATTCTTTAAAATTTATTTTTATTCATATAGTAATAATAATAGCAACAACAACAATAGTAATAATAACTCATAATAACTAGTAATGTTACAATTTTAGAGAAAGAGACAAAAAGAACCTGATGAAACAAAACACAACAGAAAATATAAAACAAACTAACAATGAACATAAATAAATAAATATAGCAATAAGTGTTTCCTGTGAACACCTAGTGTCTCTTACACCTCCACTTTATCCGTTTTATTTAAGTTTAATGACAGTTTGTTTCGGTCAAACCATATTTTCAATGTGTTAATTTCTTCAGTGATTTCCTCCAGAACTATCTGACAAACTAGAAAACTGCTGCATCCTAGTAAGAGCAGAATACTACTGGAATGAATCTGAATAAGGAAAGTTGGGTTTTTCTCACTAAATGGATGCTGCACTCACTGCAGTTTATTGTCTGGAATAGCCCCAGATTGCATTTCAGAGCTTCTAGAATTAAAACATTTTTGTGCGGGTGGTGTTGGGGGTAATTTTTGGTTGCAGGTTTTTTGTTTGTTTGTTTTTCACCACTTTCATCCCTAAATATGTCAATCGTGAGTCACTTTTGTGTGGATTAAATTCACTAACTGGGACTCCTGTCTTGTTGTGAGAATCGAGAGAAACGAGAATCATCCTTCGTTCTGTTCACACAGCTCCAAACGCTGCACGGCTTTCTGCCGAGTCAAGTTACAACGATAGAGTCCAGTCGCAATTAATAACTTCAAAGCGAAACGCTGTTTAAATCAAATGACATTCTTTCCAAATGTTGGAAACTGCAATTGATCAAAACATTTTTTTCCTCCCAAAACAAGACGTCCTACAGATTTTATTTTTAATTTATGTCCAAAGATCAAGGATCCAGTGACCAATTTAAAATGTTGTTGACATAGAAAACCTGTAAAGCCTACTTTTAGTACACAGAACAATCACAAGAGGTATCGATAAGGGAATTGATAAGGAATCGGATCAATAATGGCATCGACAGATAAAATCTTATCAATACCCATCCCTAGACAAGACCCATATTTAGCTATTTTGGATCATCGCAACACGCCAAACCAAGGTTTGGACACAAGCCCTGCACAAAGACTTAAGCAGGAGAACAAGGACCCTTCTACCAATCACAGACAGCCTACTGGAGCCAGAGGTGACCAACAATAGGTCAGGACTCAAAGAACCAACAGAGATAATCAAAATATTACAATCAAACAGCCAAGGACATGGACTCATTGAAACCAGGTAATGTTGTGCGAGTGCAACCTTTTGAACCAAACACCTTATGGAGAAACATAGTGGCTTCAGCGCGTGCGAGCATTTGAAGCTACGCGAGAGTCTAAAACGTTTGGACTTTTGCAGGATGCGTTTTGGGATTTTTAATCCTTCTTGCGCTCTGCTTTTTTAATACAAGTCAAAACAATACAATACAAAACAAATGGGACCAAAGAAAGTTCAAGCGGCTGAGGATCTCAATGACATCAAACGATCTCTGGAGTTTTTGACGAAGAAGTTTCTGCTGTCAGGCTGCAACAGAAAACTATCCTGGACCTGGTCAAGGAGGTGAAGGCGCTGAAACACCAGAATGCCGAAAAGGATAAGCGAATTGCTTTTTTGGAGAACCAAGTGTTGGACTTAGAACAGTACACGCGAGTGAACGATGTGATTATCACCGGCTGCGGGTCAAGCCATGCTCGTATGCGTGAGCGGTGACTGCGGAAGTTGACTGGAGACGAGAAACTGTTTCGTGGTAATTTGACAAAATTTGCACTATGTGTTAAGGGGCCCTTAGAACTGTCAACAAAAAAGGGTATAGAGAGGGGTATAAGGGTATAAATAAGCTGTTTATCTCAACCAATCAACTAAAACTTAAAGATTTTGTTGACTCAAAAATTGCTCTGATTATGTGGAAAGCTAAGCGTGGTATTTTACCAGTTGCTGTCCAACATTTATTTAGTCTTGTTACAGAGGCTGCCTGCCACAGAAGAAAATACAATGACTTCTGTTTCGTAGTTGTCAGTGTAAACGTGGTTAAGCTTTGGAATACTCTGAATGATGAAATCGAGTGTTGTACAAATGTTTTTTTAAGTTCAAAAAGATTCATATGGCCAAAATTATGAGGGAATACAGTAAACTGGAAGGAAAGTGAATGGAATTGTTGGATTTATCTTCTTTTCTTCCTTGTTTATGTAAACATTTTATTTTTTTCATGAATATAGATTGATTTGCGATTGATTGATTGACATGTCTTAGATTTTGGCAATGAAAAGTATACTGAGTTGCTATTAAATAACAGATGTTCTTTTAAAATTATTTGTAAGGTGGCAGTTTATTGTTGGTATGTGTTTAGATGAATCAAACAAAACCAACAAAATTAAAATCAGAAACTGGAGAAAAAAAAATGGTTTTGGCGAATTTCACTATTTTATTTTTTAAAAAGTCTACATTTTTCAAAACAACTGAAAATTTAAATATTCTGTGAGGAATTTGAGTTGTATTTGACTTCTGCATTGAGTCTCTCCGCTCGGGGCGCAAACTCACAATCCCTGGCATGGGGGGCATGCGCTTCACAGGAGGCTAAAACCCGTGACCTCCAGAACGTCTTTTGGTGTTGGGAAATGAGGTTCACTGGGTGCCATATGCACAGCAACACCTGCTGGCCTCCAACACAATTTGATGAAGCAACCAAACAACAACAACAACAACAAGATCATCAAAATCTGTTAAGAACTGAAGAAGGAAGAAGCAGCATTTGGGTGAATTTCAGTTTATACCACCCTACCACCTCCACCAACAAAACTCCATATTTTGTCCAAAAACATTACAATATACAGAGAATCACAAGGTATCCCAGCATACAACAGGACTTCTGACACAGATGCCATCTCACACCTTGACCTCTGCAACACTTCGCTAACAGGTTTTAACCACCATGAACATCCAAACACATCACACCACCTTTTAGCCCAGATCTTCTGGATTTCTTTTTTAACAGAGTACAACGGGCCCCAGACCTGGGGTCTATAGCTGCATCCTAAACATAGCTGGCATTGTATCCGAGGTCTCTCTTCAAGATGGTGATCATTCCCTTGACTGCAGAAAACTGCACCTCGTGTGCGCTTCGGTGACTGGGGATTCCTTGAGGTATTTCTTCAGGTTCTTCTTCATAGGGTCTGTTGCCCCCACCACAACTGGTATGATATTGATGTCTTTCAATGACCATGTTGTTCGTAGGTCATTTTCAGGTCTTGGTATTTTGTGATCTTTCCCCTTTCCGCTCGATTCAGGCCATAGTCATTGGGGACTGTTACATTGATGATTTTGGCTGTTTTCTCTTGCTTGTTCCAGATGACAATATCAGGTTTGATTGCACCTCCTTCCATATGTCTTCTTGCTGGGATCTCTTTGTTGTAGAAGACAGTTACTTTCCAGTTGGAGGAGACTGGTGCTGGCTCATGCTCCCAGACGTTTTCCTTGACTTCCATCCCCAGTTCCTTGCATACTTTCCAGTGGAGATATTGACAGATGTTGTTGTGTCGGGATGTATAATGTCTGTCTGCCAAGAGGATGTGGCATGCTGATGGTTTACACTCTCAACAGCTGTATGACAGAATCAGCATGTCATTTTGTGAAATTCCTGCCATTTTTTAAGCCATTTGTTAGATGTCCCTGATCTTGTGCTCCAATTAGAATTCTTTCTCTATCAAAACCAAGTTCTCCATTTTTCAGCCACTGCATTGATCCAACTTTGTCAATGTGTTCCTTTTCGAGTTCTTCTTGGAATTGTCCAGCCCTTTTGTGCTGTCTCCATCTGTCCACTCAATGTTTTCCTTCTCTTTTGCTGTATTTTTCTCAGGTCTGTCTTGCGAGTTTTGTTGCAGGCATCAGATTGTTGCTTTCTCTCCCTCACAAGACTTCTCCGCCAAAGTTTTTTGCCAGTTTGATGACTGAGGTCTGGTCAGATAAGGTCTTCTCGTGGTGTTGTGAGACCTTTTTCCTGATGTCCTTTATGAATTATCATGTGTTTGTTCAGAGCGCTTTTTCGCATAAATTTTCGACCACATTCAGAACAGCCAAATTGTTTTTGCCCTCTATGAATTATCATGTGTCTGTTCAGGTGACTCTTTCGTCTAAATCTTCGACCACATTCAGAACAGACAAATTTTCCTGTATGAATGATCATGTGTGTGTTTAAATAGCTCTTTCGTCCAAACCTTTGACCACATTCAGAACAACCAAATTGTTTTTGTCCTGCATGAATTCTCATGTGTCTGTTCAGGCTGCTCTTTTGTCCAAAACTTTGACCACATTCAGAACAGTGAAATTGCTTTTGTCCTGTGTGAATTATCATGTGTGTGTGCAGGTTGCCCTTTCGCCCAAAGCTTTGACCACATTCAGAACAGCCAAATGGTTTTTGTCCCGTATGAATTATCATATGTCTGATCAGGTTGCCCTTTTGTCTAAAACTTTGACCACATTCAGAACAGCCAAATGGTTTTTGTCCCGTATGAATTATCATGTGCGTGTTCAGGTTGCCCTTTTGTCCAAATCTCTGACCACATTCAGAACAGCCAAATGATTGCTGTCCTGTATGAATTATCATGTGTACATTCAGGTTGCCCTTTAGTCGAAATCCTTTACCACATTCAGAACAGCCAAATGGTTTTTGTCCTATCTCAATTGTTCTGTGTTTCTTCAGAGTGCCCTTTTGTTTCTGTCTTTTACTCTGATCAGAACAGCTAAATGGTTTTCCGCTTGCTTGCCTCCTTTTGTGTTGCTTGAAGTTCTTCATATGACCAGATGCTTTTACATATTTAGGACAATTAATTTGTTTCTCAGCAATGTTACAATTGCTTGAACTAACAATATTGGTATTTTTTCGATGGTTAAAATGTGACAGACATTCTCTGGTCTGTTTCCAGTCATAACTGTCATCAGTCTCCGTTCCAGAACTGTCTGAACTCCAGCCACTGGTATCTGGTTGTAAATGACTGTTTTGACCTGAGTTGCTGGCTGGTTGTGGTCCTCCATCGTCCTCTCCATCAGCTTCTGCTGTCAGTGTTCTGTGTACAGATGAGCTGCTGGCTACAGGCTCAGCCTCTGTGCTCTCATCACTTCGGCTTTGATGAAGTTGTGATGACTCTGGTTTTTCATCATCATTTTCACTCTTCACAGGGACGGCAGTGAAACCAAGCTTGGTGAGATCTGCCTCCTCCAGCTGCTGAAGCTGCTCTCCCTGCTGACTTATCCACAGCTTCTCTTCTTCTTTAATGTCCTCCTGGTCAACACTCAGATTCCATTCCTGGTGTTCAGGGAGAGTTTCTTCTTTAATCACCAACAACGGCTGCATGTCTGAAAAGAAACAATTAAATGAATAAATGCTAGAACAACACTTATTAAATTAAAGTAGCAGAGTGGCAAGTTTGACCTGATGACAGTAAGTTATTGTACCGATGGAACTGATAAAGTGGAAATGTACATCAGGAGGATTTGTTTTACATTTCACACATACTAGCCTATAGCTGGACTCCAGCATAATGTCAAACTTCATTAAATATGACAACACATCTATAGTGACATTACAACTCATTAAACAAGAGTCATCAGGAGATGAATGTCCTCCCGGTCACCACAAATCAGTAATACAAAGTGTCAGGGATCATCCAAGTACACCCTTATGCTAAATATTACTGAAACTGGTGAAATGGTTCCTGAGATTTCCCGCTAAGGGTGGCAATAATATCTTGAGGATATTGACCCCATGACCCCCCCCCCCCCCCCCCCGCCGCCACACATGCACACACACACACACACACACACACATTACTTAAATACTGTTGTGTGGGCCGCTGAAGAGGAGGTACTGCTGGCCCACCACCACCAGAGGGCGCCCTGCCTGGAGTGCGGGCTCCAGGCACCAGAGGGCGTCGCCGCCTCACGGGAGCAGCCTCGGTGACAGCTGTCACCCATCACCTGAGACAGCTGACGGCAATCATCAGTGGGGTATATCAGCAGGACGGCATCTCCACCTCATTGCTGAGATATCGTACTACCTGGAAGGTAATATTCCCAGCTGACTGCTTGACAGTAACCTTTTGTGAGTGATAACAGACCTTTTTTCCAACGAGAGGTGGAGGTAGCTTTCCTGCCGTGTGGATTAATGGGTGCAAACGCGCCCACCTTTAATTGTGTTTTTGTTCCTCGCCAGCAGTACCAGGTCCGACACGCGGAGGCAGTGGCCACCTGGGAGTTCGGGACTTGGCGGCTCCAGTATACCCGGGGTCCTGTGGCGGGGGAAGCCGTGTGGTACCGGTCTTACCTTGGAGAGGCGTCTCCTATCTTCGAGCCTGCCCACACGACACTCTTGTAAATTGACTGTTATCCATTTCTGTGATTGGCTGTATACGTTGTGCACATTCACAACAGTAAAGCGTTGTTATTTGACTTACTCCATTGTCCGTTCATTTGCGCCCCCTGTTGTGGGTCCGTGTTCCTACACTTTCCCAACAAATACATGTAATAAAATACAGTGCACGTTGAATTGAAAATTAGTGCTTTCATTTCTTGGCAGGAAGCTTCTTCAAAGCAGTCTTTTCAAAGCACAGGAGCAGATGGCAAACATATTGTCAGGAGGGAAATTAACTTACGACAAAAATGCTTGGGAACAGGAGACAGACATTATTTTCAATAACACGTGGGACAAAGTCACTGTCAAGTCATCAATCTGCAAGTCTCAAGTTAGCTTGCAAACAGTTGGTGGTCATTATGACTTGAGACTTGCAGATTGATGACTTGTGAGGGACTTGCTGGTGACTTCGTCCCACCTGTCAGAGGGACAGATTCAGTAAGTAGTTGTAGAAGAAAAAAGTGGAAAAGAAAGGATGACGTCACTATTGCTAGACTGAGTATTGGTCATACTTTCTTGAACAGTACTCGCTTCCTCCTAGGCAGTGCTGGACTGGGACAAACATTCATCCCTGGACGTTTTGGTCCAGACTGGCCCACCACTACAATCCGTATGCAGACACCGTGCCGACTCACCCCCTGTTGAAGTACCGTGGTTTGCAAAAGTATTCAGCCTGTTGGTATTTCATGCATTTTAATTTGTATATGGCATTTCAAATACAAAAAGTAAATCAGGCTTCTCAATATAAAAATTTCAAAAATTATCATCCTTAGACTCAAACTGAAAGTAAATCTCTACAAGTTGATATAAATTAAGTAAAAATATAAAAGCCAAGATGATGGGTTGCATAAGTAATCAGCCCCTTTGGTATAATACCTGTAAATAATCAGTTAAATTGCCATTTTTCTTCAGACAAGTCAGGGGATGGATACATGAACATTTCCAAGTCACTGAATATGTCTTGAACTTTATTTACATCTGTGATGAAGAAATACAAATAGTGTGGCACTCTATGGTAAATCTGTGTGGAGTAGACAGTTCACAAAAACTGAGTGACTGTGCACGAAGGAGAAGAGTGAGGAAAGCCACCAAGACATCCAGACAACCCAGAAGAAGTTACAGGCTACTGTTGCTGTGTTTGGATAAATTGTGCATAGTGCATATTTTGCATTTTGTATCCCCGGTTATACAGCTTCATGATGAAGTGGTACAGAGGAGGATTTTCTTTCACCAAAACATCAAATACAGACTTAAGCCCCTTTCACATTGGGGCTGCTCCCAGTTGTGTCGTGCGTCGTTATGACGACGCCATGTGGAAGCAACCTAGTGCTGAGACGATGCAGCTCGGCGCCACAACAGCGCGAGGGGCGCAAACAAAAATTAAACATTTAATTATTTTGCGTCCTCTGCTTGACGCAGAATTAAGTGGTTTCAGCGCAGGTCAGAGCAACAGGACGGTACTCAACGTGACTGGAAGCCACACCCTCACAAGACAACGTTACCCAACACCAATTTATGATTCCTGCTGTGTTCTATTGTTCCCTTAGTATACATCACGCAGGATTGTTTTTATACCGTGTACACAATGCAGTAAAAACTACACGCTTAAAAAAAGACCACAGGGGAAAAACAATGCTGATTGCTGCTGCTGCTCCTCTCTGTGTGGAGCTGTCTGGTGAAGAGAGGCACTGTGAAGCAGCTTCTTATCTCACAAATGTGTTTAAATAAAATCCATAAAAGTCCTGCTCACAGACTGATTGCCAGAGACCTGACATGTCAACATCAAGCAGAACTCCACACATCAACACATTTGCTCACGGACGGTTCTGTCGCGCGCACGCATCTCAGGGTCAAAGGAGGAAAGATAAACTATAACAGAACTCAGAGCACAGCCCTGCAGCTCAGCCCAAGAACAAATATAAGCTAGAAGAGAAATCAGAGTGCACAGTCTGTCTGCAGCCAAACTGTGCACTTTGATTCCTCTGTGCAGAGAACCTGCAGGCTGCATTCTCACCTCCTCTCTGCCCCCTGCTGCACGCACCTGACACAGAAATTCCTGCATCGTCATGACACCACAGGAACCAACTGGGAGCAGCCCCGGTGTGAAAGGGGCTTTACATATCAGATGAACCTTCTGGCAAATTGTAGCTGAAGTTTCAGGTCTTCTTTTTAATAAAATCCTCCTCTACATAACTTAGTACTTTAATATTGTCAGGACAGTTGTTCCAGATGTTAATACCTTTGACAGATACACAGTGACTTTTTGCAGTAGTGTGGATCCTTGATTTCTCAAAGAATAAAATTCCTCTCAAATTAAAACTGGAGTCCCTCACTTTAAACAGATCCTGGACATGTTGTGGCAGCAGTTTATTTTTAACTTCATACATAATTTGTATGTTTGTATAAATTACCGATTTGCTGCAGGACAGGTGCCGTCTCCATTCTGGATTGCAAGGAGGCTGGCGCGTGATAGAAAAATGGAGAGAATGTACGGTTATTACGATGCTTTAAATCCTCGAGATAAAGCTATTTATCGTGATAGATGTGTAGCAGTTGGTTTAGTGGTTCCGTATCTTATACCAGATAATGAATTTAGTGGTGATGTAACGAACTGGCCGACAGTGTCACACTGTGATATTGTGAACTAGGAAGCTGCTGACCAGGTCAGCCTCATGGCCTCCTGCAGAGCATCACAGCGGAGCTCTGAAAGCGGAGGTCGTCTTGAAGTCCTGAGCGATTTCTCTCACCAGGCGCTGGAAGGGCAACTTGCGGATCAGCAGCTCGGTGTTGGAGGACCACAATGTAAATAAGCATCCATAGTGGAAGAGTTCTTGTGTTATCCTCTGCAGTATTTTTATGTATTGTTATATAATTTTATTGCAGAATAAAATAAAATTCTGGGAGCAGTGGATTTCTGGTAGCGGCGGATCTCTCTCAGCGCCACGGTGCCGCGATGCTTCTTCACACCAACGTTGAACCTTCTGCAGTTTGTGAAGCTTTTGCTTATGAAGCTTCCGGGAGAAGAGCACAAGGCGCTTCATGGTCCGAAACAAGAAAACGAGGTACTTATTTAATAACCGCGGCTTTATCACCTAATGGGCAGGTCTGTTTAGTGGTTTTACTGGGCGGCGCTATTGTTTTGAACCGCAGTGAATGCTAAAGCTAGCAGCTAGGCCCCGAGCTAATCGGCTAACACCTCAGTTCTACTGTACACAGCCAGCTAACAGCCAGCCTGTTAGCTTACGAATCTACTCAAGCTAACACGTCTGGAGACTTTCAGCGGCCGCGCTTTAGAAATAATCTATACTCGTACTTTTACTTTAGTGTTATTTTAAAGTTCTTTTTCTTTTTTCTTTCTTTACTGGTTCTTCAGTTGAGCTAACCAGCAGCTAGCTGTTAGCCGCCATCACAGTTACGCTCATTGAACGTTTGGATAGGCCTGAAGCAAGATGGCGACAAGCGGGCGATTTGAACCTCTGGCCATGATCGAGTCTGAGAGTAGCGGCAGACACGGTCTAGAAGACCAGATTGCTGAAAGCATTAGAGAAGCGGTCAATGCATCTGTAGATGCCTCAATTAAGGCACTACAAACCCCACAGACGCATCATCCAGGCCATGAGCATGGCACCCGACACTGACAACAAAGCCAGCAACAACAAAGGAGCGGGCTGCAGCAGCATCCACCATCGAACCATGCCGACCTGATAGCGGACCTGATGAGCCACATGCTGCCCATGATTACTCGGATCATCTGCGCTGCAGTATCTGCTTCCACCAAACAGATACTTGAGGGCATCGAGGGGATCAAATCAGTGCGGCTCACCGAGAAGGTCGACAAGATGCAACGGGAGGTGCAGCTCCAGCGCTTCGAACTCGACCGGCAGGAGCAGTACTCCAGGAAGGAGAACATGAAGATCTATGGGCTGCCGGAGTCGGAGAGAGAGGACACCACAGAGAAGGTCGTGGAACTTGCGCAGAAGATCGGTGTCAACATCGACAAGTGGGACATCAGCATCAGCCACCACGTCCCCGGCCCAGCTGGCAAACCGCGACCCATCATCGCCAGGTTTGTCAGACGTGAGACAAAGGCAGCGGTGATGAAGGCGAAGAGGGAGCTGAAGAGGAAGGAAGACTGTCGAGACGTCTTCATCAACAACAACCTAACGCAGCTCCGCACCCAGCTCATGAAGGCGCTGAAGGAGGATGAGCGTGTGATCAGGAGTTGGTTTATCGATGGAAAGATATTCAGTGTGGTGAAGGAGGGTGATAGAGAGGTGCGGAAAGTAACTGACTCTCCCAAGGATCTCCACAAGGTCGGATGGAGCGAGGACAAAGTGGATAGTCTTGGAATATACTACAAGTTTTAGGAACTCGAGGCTTTAGCCACAGACTTATCCAGCAACACGGATATATCCCCGGATTATGCGATACTCGATCACGACTACTGTGCAAAATATGACAATGATAACCAAATTAGTTTTATTGGACTAAATGTTTGTGGATTACACTCAAAGTGGAATGACGGAGTTTTTGAAAAGTATATAGATAAATATGACTTGATCGGCTGAAACAAAGATGGACAATTTTACACACGTTATCAAAGGTTACAAATGTATTCAACTCCAGAAAAAAGTCAAGGACCATCCCTATGGCGGTATTCATGGAATCGCCTTTTTATATAAACAGCAATTTTCTAAGTATATAAAGCAAATCGAGAACAACAATAGTGAATGTGTGTTATGGCTAAAGCTTGAAAAGGAAGTCCTTGGTTTAGAACTCATTGTTGGTGTTGTGTATATCCCCCATGAAGGCTCTAAATATTTCAACCCTGATGCCTTTGACTTACTTGCTAATGACTGTCTTGATTTACACGTTAAATATGGGTTACCGTTTCTTTTATTAGGTGATTGGAACTCTCGCACAGGTTTACTACCTGACTTTCCAACTGTGGATGAACATCTTACAAACATGTGTGGCTTAACAGAAATGTCGAATGAGATTTGCAATGTTAAAACCGACCTTAATGTACTAGATATATGCACTGACAGATATAATGAAGATAAACATGTCAACAACAATGGTTATAAAATGACAGATTTCTGTCAAAGTGTAGGAGTAAATATTCTTAACAACCGCTTTGGTGCAGACCAAGGGATTGGCTGGACAACATGCAATAACAAAAGTACAATGGATTACGCTGTAGCAAGCCCAGAGCTAATGCCATATGTTCTAGACTTTGAAGTAAACTTGTTTGATAGTTTCCTATCGGACAAACACAGGCCGATAATAATCAAAATCAAGAAACATACCTTTATTGACACGAATGGCACAACAGAACTTTGTATCAGTAATGAAATGACCATGAATCTGACTATTATTAAAACTAAATGGTTTGATGGTTGTAAACAGAGATATCTAGATTCTTTTAATATTAACCATGTGCATGACATAACTGAAACTATTGCTAACTTTGATGTAACCAATATGTCACAATCCAAAATGGACGACTTTTCACAAACCCTGTGTGATTTGTACCTGCTCCCTGCCAGATCTGAGAATATAACCAGAGAGATGACCATAAGTAACATGAAAAGAAAAAAGGTTAGGACCAACCACAAACCTTGGTTTGGAAAGGAAAATGAAAAATTAAGAGCAGAGTATTTTAAACTTAAAAACAAATACAGAAAAGCCCCAACTGAATACCTGAAAAATAAAATGAAAGCTAAATGCAAAGAATTAAAGAAACTTAACCGTAAAACAAAGAAACACTTCAGCCATGACTTTGAAAAACACTTAACAGACTTAAAACACAGCAAACCCAAAGACTATTGGAATTTGCTAAAACATGCCCAAAGAAGTAAGGAAACAACAAAATATCAGTTGAAACTTTTAAAGCACACTTTGAAAAACTAGGACAGAAGCATGATGGAAACAATTCACCAGAATTCGATCCAAGGAATATATGCCACTCTATTAATGAAGATTTAAACCAACCTTTTACAATTGATGAAGTTAAACGCCAAATAAGAAAACTCAAAAACAATAAAGCACATGGAATAGACCATGTAATAAATGAGTTCATAAAAAACAGTCCTGAATGCATGGAACTACTACTTGTAGATTTTTTTTAACCTTGTGTTAGAGACAGGCTGTATCCCATCTGATTGGACGATAGGCCTCATTAAGCCTCTATATAAAAACAAGGGATGTCCTAACAGTCCTGATAATTACAGAGGTATAACCCTACTTAGTTGCATTGGTAAATGCTTTACAGCAGTTGTTAACGCTAGGCTAACCAGTTACCTAGATGCTATCAGGATTATTGGGGAGCAGCAGGCTGGTTTCCGTGAAGGCTCTTCTACAATGGACCATATCTTTGTTTTACATTCTATCATCAGTCTCTACCAGCAAAAAAATCAGAACGTGTATTGCGCTTTTATTGATTATGAAAAAACCTTTGATTTAGTTGACAGATCATCTCTGTGGTCACATAATACGGGAAGCTTATCTCGGTGATATATAATCTTTATGAAAATGCAAAGTCATGTGTACTAAATAGCCATGTCAAGTCTGAGTTCTTTTCATGTAACAGTAAGACAGGGTAAGACTTATCACCATTATTGTTTGCTATTTACCTGAACGATTTTGACTATTTTATCAGCAGGAGATATAGCGGTCTAAAGGAGCTCGCAGGCTACTTTAGGACGCATATTAGTGATGATGACATTGAAGTTTATTTGAAAATATTCTCATTATTATATGCTGATGACACCATTGTACACCACTGTCATTGTAGAAAATGCCAAAGAACTGCAAAAGGCCCTAGATGCAGTGTCTTCGTACTGTAATGAGTGGCATCTTTCCGTGAATACAAGTAAAACCAAAATAGTAATTTTCTCGCGGGGCAAAGTAAGAAACAAACCAGAATTCAATTTTGGTGAGGATAAACTAGAAATAGTGGATGATTATACATATCTGGGATGCAACTTTAATTACAACAACCATTTTCAAAAAACCATGGCCAAACTACCTTCTCAGGCAAGGCGACCAATGTTCAGTTGGTTGAGCAAAGCCCAGGCATTAGAATTACGTATTGATATCCTTTCTGAACTCTTTAATCAATTTGTCCTACCTATATTAACATATGGCAGTGAGATATGGGGCCACAAAAATTTCTAAGCCATTGAAACTTTTCACCTCAAATTTTGCAAGCATATTCTCAAGGTACATAAAACACCCCAAATTACATGGTACTCGGTGAATTGGGTAGAACAAAAGTCCAACAAGTAATTGAAAACCGAATGTTAAATTTCTGGCTAAGGCTAAAGTCAGGCAAGATTTTGAAACTTTCCTGCACTGTTTATCGCCTTTTATTTAATATGTCAAACAGTGATATTTATACCACCCCATGGATACAAAAGATCAAATCGCTGTTAGATAATCTTGGTATGACCTTTTTTTGGCATGAAGAAGATATTAATCCCTCTTGGTTCAAAAAAGCAGTCGCACACCACTTTGTGTCAGGCGTCAAATTGGTGATGAATTCCATTATATTTTTGAATGTCTTTTCTTCAAAGCGGAACACAAAGAATTTCTTAATAAATATTTCCTTAAGAGACCCAATACCCTGAAAATGGAAGAACTATTTAACTCAAATCGCACCTCAGAGCTTTCAAGCCTTGCTAAGTTCTGTACCATTATTATTAACAAATTTAATGTTGCCCTAAACTAGTCCTATCACCTCTCTAGAGGTAGTAATCTCAGCTGTTGGTTTTGTCTAATCTCACAACCAAATATGACACTAGTCAAGCAAATGGCTCCTTTTTTTCTGTACATAGTTTTTGTTTCTATATATGCTTAGCTCTCTGTAAATACTTTGGCTAGAGTGTTGCTAGTTATTTATGGTCGTGCCATCTCCTGAACCCTGATTATGTGGCTAAAGCCCATAAAAACACCAATTCTCTAACCTATTTCTTTTTTTTCCTTTCTTTTTTCCCCTTGTATAAAGTTCTTCGCACCGAGGCATAATCTACTTAGATTTTATTATTATTGTATATTATGAAACCGTACTTCATGTAATTAACGTCTACTTGAACAAATTTGGTTCCCCATATAGAAAGTGTAAACTGAATACTATTATTATCATCATCATCATTATTATTTTGATTTTATCTATTTTATTTATTTTATTTATATTTATTTTATTTTTATTTATGATTACTATTAATTAATTTTTATTACTATTATTTCTTTTTTCCATTCCTTTTATTTTATTTTATTATTGTGTATGTCTGAATCGCCTGTACCGTCTGTGATTACATGCTTCTATTTGTTATTTTATATGTATGTACAGTATTGTGTACCTTATGTAGTTCTCTCATACCCCACCAGGGGTGCCTTTCTAGAGAATAAATCATTGTCATTCGCCAAATGCACGTAGCGTAACACAGCGACCACCGCGTCATAATCCAAACAAAACCCTCTATAATAAGAACTCCAACACAAACTAACAGCTATATCATTTTGATGTGGTGGAGTTGGTCTGAAATAAAGTTTAGTGGACAAACCTGCTCTGGATCAGCGAACTTCAGGCTTGAAAACAGCTTCCAGCACGTTGACTAGTTTCTTCTCCTCTTTAAACCCACTCGTTTCTTCTTGCTGCTCTGCGATCTGTTTGTTTCTACCAACTCAAATATCTCGACATTAGCAACAGTTAGCCACTGTTTCTTTTTCTTCTTCTTCTTCTTCTTCTTTTTCTTCTTCCTCCTCCTCCTCCTCCTCCTCCTCCTGGCACGTTCAGTGCATTGCTGCCCCCCTCAGGTCATAAAACACAGAACACCTATTAAATGAGATAGAGACAGCACTCCTATATTTTCCAATACAAGCCACAAGTTTTTAAAAAACAAAACACCTTTTGGGAGGCTCCATGCCCTAGTAATGTCCTCAAGGAAAAGGCACTATAAGCCAAATCTGCCAAACCACTAAACATGACCTTTCTATCCTTTGCATACAAAGGACATTGTATTAACATGTGAAGAACAGATTCAGAGACGCCGCAAAAATGACAGCAACCGTCCAGATGTTTCAAATTTTTTTTCAATTTATTAATTTATATAGCGCCAAATCACGACAAAGTCGCCCCAAGGCGCTTCACATAATTCACAACAACACAAATGAATCTAAAATCAAAATTAAAAGCAAGAAAAGCACAGTAAAAAGATAAAACACAGTAGAATAAAAAGAAATTTCAAAGCAAACACAAACAGATTAAAAATTAATGATAAGACAGTCTAAAAAAGTGGGTCTTCAGTCTTGATTTAAAAATCTCCACCGTCAGACTGCCGAATAACAGCAGGTAGATCATTCCAAAGAGCCGGACCACGGTAGGAGAAGGCTCTATACCCCACAGACTTTTTGTTCATCCAGAAATAGGTTAGACCAGGGGTAGGCAACCTGTTCCAGAAAGAGCCATGAGGGTGCAGGTTTTCTTTGCAGCCGCTGACTCCACCAGGTGATTTTACTGATTAATATCACTTTGAGCAGATGGAATCAGTTAATCAGTGAAATCACCTGGTGGAGTACATACATACAAATTAAATAACATTGATAACGTAATTAAATAACGTTTCATCATGTTAGCATCAACAGCTAGGGAAGAGGCTGCATAAATAAGCCTGGAAATTCCCTCAGCTTTTGCCAAAAGCACACAGCCTCTTAAAAATAAGTTTCTCTGTAGCCACTGATTGAATCTGTTCTCTGCTTTTTTGATCCTGGGGTCGAGATTTAGAAAGGATCTCTCCTGCTGGTCTTTAGAGATGGTGATACCAAGATACCTTAGTCTTAACACTGATATTGTCAATTGAAGTTACATCATTATTCTTAAGCGCTAACAGTTCAAGTTTAAGCACAGACCTGATGCTTGAAAAAAGAGAATGATACATTGAATAACAGGTTTTACTTGGAGGGGACCCCTGAGAAATAATGCGGTATCGTCTGCCAGTTGACTTAATAAAATGGTACGACCAGCAATAGAGATGCCCTCCAGGTTACAAGACTTAATGCGAGTACAGAAAATCTGAGCTACCACCAAGAAAAGATACATTGAAACAGGGCGACCCTGTCGGACACCCCTGTCCTGGTAAAACCTCTGCGTGGTTCCGTCACTCAACTTTACAGAGCTACTACCATTTTTATACAGAGATTCACCGCATTACAAAAGTAAATACCAAGCAAAGGTGTTCCAGGCAATGCAAGATAAATGCATGTTCCACTGTGTCAAACGCCTTATAGAAATCAAGAAAAAAAATGTAACTACTCGTATCATCTTCAATTAGGTCGGCATAATCTAATAAGATCTAACACAAGTCTTATGTTATTAAAAATGTGTCTTTTACTCATGAAACGTGATTGGTTTTCATCAATAATATGTAGAGTCTAAAACTCCTCTAAACTGCTTAGCAAAAACAATAGAAAATAATTTATAATCATTATTTAAAAGAGTAATCGGTCTCCAATTATCAATATAGAGTGGATCCTTTTTTGGTTTTGGAATGAGATTGATTAGCCCTTGTGATAAAGAAGCTGGGAGTCCATTCTTTTCAATACTTCCAGTAAAGACACAAAATAAAAAGGAACAATCAATTCAGAAAACTCATTCTAAAATTCTGCAGTAATGCCATCATTACCTGGTGATCTGTTATTCTTAAGTTGTGTTATGGCCATGGAGCTCTTGCACCTCCTGCTGGGTTATAGTGGAATCACATGCTTTTGTTCTGCTTGAGAAACTGTTCTGACAGGTGGAATGCTACTGAAAAATTGCTTCATGGCATTGTTGTTAAATTTAGATTTGTACAAGAAAGGAAAAACATAGCAAAAATCAGATATACTTTTCTTGTCAGTGGTAACAGCTCCATTAATGTTGAGCTCAAGAATGGAATTAAATTTGGCTTGTGATTTCTCTCATTTTAAAAAAAAATATGATGACATTTGTTTGCCTTCTTCTAGCCACTTTTGTCTCGACCTGATTAAAAGCCCCCTCCACGTTTCGCTTATATAATTCATCAAGCTTGTTTTGAAAATCTATTAAATGGGCTTTGCAATCCTCAGACAAATAGGAGGGAGAGAGGTCAGAGTAGTTTATCTCTCAATTATCTCTTCATCCTCTTTTCAGCGCAGTTTAGCCAAGTCAGCGTCAAACTTCCTGATGTATTTCCCTATTTCATATTTCAGTAATTCCCAATTATTACCATACTTCTCCTCCCTCTGGCCTTTATCCCAGTATGTTTGAATTAATTTAGTTACTTATGTTTTAACACAATTATAATTTATCACCTTAAGCATCAGCTTAAGGGTGCATCTATCTCTACCTACCGGGCTGATGAGTGATTGCTGAGATTTACAAAACCTTAGCTCCTGGCAGCCATAGGCATTTGTTTAGATGCGTCAAATGAATCCAGTGTCCTTTAGATATTTAAATAATTCTTTTTGCACGATGCAGAAGATTTCCAAGGGACATGTTCTTTTTCTCTCTGCACAGTATCGTGGACAGTCTCCTCCGTTGCTCAATATACGCCTCACACTGTGTAAGAAGAGCACGATGAACAGTTTCCAGGTGGTCACAGTTGGGGCAGACTCCTGTTGGGTGTTTATGGATCCTTAGAAGAGTGTTATTAAGACCTGTGTGGCCTATCCTGAGACGGGCCAAGGCTACTTCTTCCACATCCATTCTACCTAAAACATCTTTATGGATATGATGTAAGTGTCTTCCTGCCATAACTCCATAGGACAAAACACCATCTCTGTGAAGGGTTGTAGAAACTGGAACAAGCCTTCCAACAACTATACGAGACAGTCCCACCCTGAGTGCTTTTAAAAATGACCTTAAAAAATGGCTCAAAAACAATCAAACCTGTCAACAAAGGTGAGATGTATTGTACATAATTTAATGTTTTGTATATATTTATTTATTGTAATTATTGTTTGTTGTTGTGTGTCTGAGGACTACAGATGGAAAGTAGCTTTTAGCTAAATCTGACATATTTACACTGGCATGAAAATTTACAAAGTGTTCATTAATGTGCATTGTACTCATCAAATAAACAATAAAGAAAGAAAGAAAGAAAGATAACCTTTCCTTTAATAAGAGGCTTTCCTTCAGACTTACTCAAGGGAATGTCCCAATCACTTCTGTCCATTCTTAAAGACTGTTTGTCCAGGATGTCAACATCCTCATTTCCATCAGTGCCTACATGAGCATGTCCCTGGAGATTGATTCAATAATTCATCATCAGTTGGAGTCTTCTCAGCCTGAGAGGCATCTCCCCCACCTCAACTTGGAGTGCAGCCACCGGACGAGATGTAAATGCTCCACTACATGTTCTTAAAGCTTGTGCTTGTTGTCTATCAAGTTTCACTAGATGGGATTCTGCAGCAGATATAAACACAGGAGATCCAAAATCCAGTGTGCTTCTCATCAAAGACTGGTAAATATTTAACAGTGTTTCTCTAGCAGCCCACCAGTCCTGCCCCGCCAAGCATCGAAGCAAGTTATTGATCTTTTTGCACTTGGCCTATACATACTCAATTTGATGTTTCCAGTTCAGTTCCTCATCAAAGATGCTGAGGTGCCGAGGAATTTAAATCTATCTGCTTGTTCAAGTACCTGAACATCTTTAATATGTATATGTCGCAGACATGAACGAGTGAAGATCATCAGCATCTCACCATGTCCTTTAGGTCCTTCAGACTTTATTTTGAGTAAATGCTTCAGGGGCGCATTAGCATGGCAAAAACCTTTCAGCCTCCAGACCCCCCACCTTTTTAAGCATTTTTAATTTTTTGCCTTTCAGCTGACTCCCCCAATTACAGCCCTCTTAACCCCCTGCCACTTTAATCATTTTTTAATGTAGATGTAAATTAATATTCGAAGTTTTCAGCTAGTTGACAGTAGGGCTGCACAATATGGCCAAATTATCGTATCTCAATATTTTCATATCAGTATGATATATGATATGACTATGATTTGACACAAAGTGCAGCAACAGTGAAAATACCACACTCATTTTACACTTATCATAAGGTTAGGATACTATGCCCTCCAAAAGTATTGGAACACTTGGAAATACACACATTTAATTTTGTTTATGCCATTTTAATACAAAGAAATACAATAAATAAATAAATAAAGACTAAATTTTTTTAAAATTATCTTCCTCAAACTCAAACTGAAAGCAAATCTCTAAAACTTGATAAAACCTGTAAATAATAATCAGTTTTATTGCCAGTTTTCTTCAGACAAGTCAGGGGATGGAAACACGAACATTTCCAAGTCACTGAATATGTCTTTGACTTTATTTACATCAAATATGAAGAAATACAAAAGTTTCTTTCACCAAAACATCAAATCTAGTCTTTCCTGCAATCCTGCAAATGGTGATACAAGCATCACATTCAGCACAAATAATCCACAGACATGAACACTTAAAAAAAAAAAAAAAAAAATTCATGTATTTTCATGTAATTCATGTAATCATCATGTATTTTTGGCATTCCCGCTCCTGCCCGCTCCCATTTATTTTTATTCCCGTCCCATCCCAATCACGGGATTGCTAAAAGTTTGACTCCCTTTCCATGGGAATCCCGCAGGAATCACGTGACCCACGGGAATTCCCGAAAAATGTCATCCTCTACTCTTGACTTTAGTCATGAAGCTGAAAAGCTTGGCTTTAGTATTGGAGCTGGAATTCTTTACTTTCGTCCTTAATCTGCAACTCCTGACTTTAGAAATGGAAATGGTACTCCTGACTTTCGTAATGAAGCTGGAACTCATAACTTTAGTAATGGAGCTGGAGCTCTTGACTTTATTAATGAAGGTCGACTTTAGTTTAGTTTAGTTTAGTTTTTTCCAAGCCAGCAACAAAACAAGATATCATATACAATATTCACACTTATAGCAGTAGCGAGAGGAAAAAAAAAACAGCTTGGAAGGGTGTGGGATGAAGACAAGTTTATTTACGCCCAACCCCAAATCAGTCCTTAATAAATTAGAAGGTTGCCGTCATTTACAGCTTCATAATAGAAAAGGAGAAAGAAAAAAACAAACAAACAAAAAAAAAAAACAGCAGAATAAGCGTACAGTACACACATATGTACACTCACTCACACTATGCATATAAATATGCATATATATATATATATTTTATTTTATTTATTTATTTTTTTGCCTCCTTCCACTCGGACGAGATGGTCGCATTTTTCTCTTCTCCCTCCCTCCTTATCTTTCCTGCTTCTGTGGCGTGTTGTCTGTGAGGCTACCAGCTTTGCTCTTCGGGAAACAGCAAAAATGGATCTGTTAAAGTGGTCTCTGAACGCAATTGACACTATTTTTTCTACAAGACACTCGGGAGCGGAGGACCCAACCTGTCCTGCCAGTACACATGTGATGGGTTACGTGATGGACATTTGGAGGAAATGGCTGGTCATGTGCCTTTACACGCTGTTTATGGAGGACATCGAAGATGTGTATATATTTGGCACGGTGGTGACTGGGTTCCTGCTGTGTGGAGCGGGCATAGCACTGGTTTACCGGAAAATTAAGAAAGTGGAAGCGGCACTAATTGGCCCGTCCAGGCTGCCCCACATGATCGATTCGATTGGAAGGGCAGCTCAGTCGGCGGGTGTTAACCGCGCGTTGGATACCATCTCGGGAAGAATGGCTGCACTGGAAAACCGCATTGATTGTCAGTAATGACCACATCTCCTCTCCTAATTCAGATGTACTGAAAGCCACACTGTCTCAGACTGTGGACTCTTTCAGGCGTCTGCTAATCTGTATTTTCATTCAGCTTCCCAAAACACAGCTGCACTTCAAGGCCGCTGTGATAAAAAGCTCCTGGAAGAAGGAACAACACTCATGCCTCATTCCCTGGTCTACCCCTGCCCTCAGCTTCTCCAGCTCTGACGTTGACTGTGGACAGCGGACTGTTCAGGGCTGGGCTGCTCCTCCCTCCAGAATGGACGAACAAGGCCGTTGATGGCGCCTAAAGGCGTCCTCCGGAGTGTTCTGTCTGATAATTGGACTCTTACAAATCTCGGTCGTCGTCTCTCATCCTGTTGTTGTGTGTGATCATTGTTCATTGTGCTGATGGGTTTTTTTCCTGCATTGCTGCTGCATGATTTAATGCAGCAGCAATGAAGGTTTATCTTTCCCAAGTTTTACCTTGTGTGTGCTTTTTATATGTGTTCACGTACCAGGCCGGCTGATGTGTACACAATTCTTGGAAGCTGAAAATGTCCCAGTTCTTGCATGGCCGGCATACTCACCGGACATGTCACCCATTGAGCATGTTTGGGATGCTCTGGACCGGCTTATACGTCAGCGTGTACCAGTTCCTGCCAATATCCAGCAACTTCACACAGACATTGAAAAGGAGTGGACAAACATTTCACAGGCCACAATTGACAACCTGATCAACCTATGCGAAGGAGATGTGTTGCACTGCATGAGGCAAATGGTGGTCACACCAGATACTGACTGGTATCCCCCCAATAAAACAAAACTGCACCTTTCAGAGTGGCCTTTCATTGTGGATAGTCTAAGGCACACCTGTGCACTAATCATGGTGTCTAATCAGCATCTTGATATGGCACACCTGTGAGGTGGGATGGATTATCTCAGCATCTACTATCACAGATTTAGACTGGTTTGTGAACAATATTTGAGGGAAATGGTGATTTTGTGTATGTGGAAAAAGTTTTAGATCTTTGACTTCATCTCATACAAAATGGAAGCAAAACCAAAAGTGTTGCGTTTATATTTTTGTTGAGTGTATATATATATATATATATATATATATATATATATATATATATATACACATACACACATAGTAGAGAAGCTTCAATCTTCGACTGGACTGGGTTGCTTGACGTGAGGACGTTTCGCTTCAAATCACAGAAGCTTCCTCAGCTAAAATTCTTGCTCTGGTAGTCTGACTTCTGTCTTGACTCTTGTAGAGAAGAATAAACCAGAAGCCAACAAAGGCTGGAGTTTGTTAACCTAACCAGACTCCACCTACCGAGAGGTTGATTGCTATAGGCTAGTGACTAAACAATAGCTGTAAGTAGTGCCTATTGTGCTCTAGTTAGCACTCTCCTAATGACAGGACGGAAGCCTCCCCTGATGGCTCCCTTGAATGCCCGTGAATGACGTCAAGGCTGTCCTCCACTCGCTCCATGTACAGATTGGCCACAGTGGGGGATACTGGAGACCCCATCGCACAACCATGGATCTGCCTGTAGTAATTCCCCCTAAACAGGAAATACGTGGTGTTAAGACAGATCTCCAAGAGTTGGCAGATGTGGTCTGGTGTGAGTTTGGTCCTTTCAGGTAGAGACACATCTTCCAGCAGTCTCTGCTTCACAGCTGAGATGGCCTCAGCGGTGGGGATGCAGGTGAACAACGAAGTCACATCAAATGGCACTATAGTTTCATCTGCCTCCAGCTGCAGGTCCTTGATTTTGTTCACAAAATCTTGTGTGTTCTCCACATGGTGGTCTGAGTTAACTAAAGTTATGAGTTACAGCTTCATTACAAAAGTCAGGAAGTCGCTTTCGATTTCTAAAGTTAGGATTTGCAGTTTAATGACTAAAGTCAACAGATCCAGCTCCAATACTATGTTCAAAGACTTCCTTCATTACTAAAGTCAAGAGTTCCAGCTCCATTACTAAAGTTATGAGTTCCAGCTTCATAACAAAAGTCAGGAGTTCGATTTCCATTTCTAAAGTTAGGAGTTGCAGTTTCATGACTAAAGTCAAGAGTTCCAATTGCACTACTGAAGTCAAGAGAGACAGTTCTATTGCTAAAGAGTTTCAGCTGCAAAAGGAAAGTCAAGTGTTCCAGCTCCATTATTATGTTCAAAGGACTCCTTCATTACTAAAGTCAAGAGTTCCAGCTTCATTACAAAAGTCAGGAGTTCAATTTCCATTACTGAAGTCCAGAGTTCCAATTCCATTACTGAAGCCAAGAGAGACAGTTTTATTGTTAAAGCAAAGAGTTTCAGCGGCATTGGAAAGTCAAGTGTTCCAGCTCCATTAAAATGTTCAAAAACCTCCTTCATTACCAAAGTCAGGAGTTCAGGCTCAATTTCTCATTTTCTCATTTCAAGCTATTTTAACTCGTCTCCTCCCTGCATGTTACTGAGAATTGTCTCTAAAATATTTTTTTGATTTACAATTTTTCTCTTCTACAGATTTCAAATAGAATGTCTTGGAGGTGGACCAAAGGTCCATAAATGATCTGGGTTCAGTCATTGTCAATTTTAGTGTTATAACACTGACACATGAACAGCTGTTTCCCCTCATTTACACAAAAATATATTAATGCTCCATTTTTGTGCTCCCAACCCATGCTGTTGGCTCTGGGTACATGGTTCCCTTTACCCCCCCCCCCCCCCCCCCCCAGTCTGACGCCTCTACTAAAGTTAACCCTGTAAAACCCACATTTAGAAAAACACAATTTCTTTTCAACCATTAAGATATTGTTGTAGGAGGCCTTTTGGGGTGAAAATGAGGTGTTTTTTAAACTGTTTTTGTAGATTTTTACGGAAACGTAATAATGCAACACTGGGTTCTAAGGGGAGCAGAATCTCCTGTATTTGTGGTCATTGTCTGACCAACAATACAGAACTAAGGATTTATTTGCAGGGTTTTGCTTTTGTCCCGCAACAGTAGAACATGAAAAATAATCTCAGTCATGTTGTCATTTATTGCAAGACAACAACCTTGCTGTTTATTCACAATGATATTCCCAGAAACAATTCTTGGACATCACACTTGGCACATTGGGTGTTTGCATACCCCTTTACTGCAATATCTGCAGCATCTTCATAGGGAAATGTCCAGTTCTATCTCATTCCTACTGACCACCAAGTGTCCCATGCCCATTCTGGATTACGACGCAGTGGCCGCTGTGATACGCTACGTGCATTTGGCGAACAATTGCAGAAGCTTCAACGTCGGAGTGAAGAAGCCTCATGGCACCATGGCGCTGAGAGAGATCCGCCGCTACTAGAAATCCACTGCTCCCAGATTTTATTTTATTTTATTCGGCAATAAAATTATATAAGAATACATAAAAATATAGACCTGGAATGGACGTGCGCATCTCAATCTATGTGTCACTCAGGACAGGAAGACTCCATTACTAAGGGTGGAGATGTGCAGATCATTAATTAATAAACTGACCGCTTTTTTCGCACTAGATTCGCTATTTATTAATGGATTTTAATAAATGTAGGCTTGTGTTAAAGCCCTTTGAAAGCTCTGTGTGGGTGAAAAAAAACTTTCATGTAAAATGCAGAAATTTGGGGAAATTATGACAAACTGTGCTGCTTTTCTCGCTCTATTGTTGCTATTTGTTAACAGATTTTAATAAAGGTAGGTTTGTTTTAAAGCCCTTTAATTGATCTTTCTAATGAACCCATACATGCCTGGGTAGGAAAAAATCGTTTATGTAAAGTGTGGAAATTTGTGGAAAAATATGCCATTCTGTTAATTTACTGTGATTTTTTTCTTGTCATCATAAATTCTCAGTTTTTATAAATGAAGCCTTGAGAGTTGTATTTAAGGTGATTAAAAGCATCGATGAACCCACACATCTGGATAAAAAAAAAATCATTCAGTATTAAAATATAAATCTGAAGTATGCCTTGCCATTGTGGTCATTTACCTTGCTGTGTTTTCTACTGTAAAATTATTGCTACTCTTTTAATGACAACAGCATATGATTTTTACGAACATTATATTACAAGTAGATATAAAGCCATTCAGAATTTATGACTTTTGACGCTCAGTCATAAAAGTAACACCCCCATCCCCTCCACGACGCTGTTAAAATTTAGATGCTGCCTGTGACCACCATGTACATATATTAAACAACTGCAAATATATATATATGTTTTTCTAAATGTGGGTTTTACAGGGTTAACTTTAGTAGAGGCGTCAGACTGGGGAGGGGGGTAAAGGGAACCATGTACCCAGAGCCAACAGCATGGGGGGGTGGGGGGCACAAAAAAGGGGCATTAAATACATTTTTGTGTTGGATGTTATTAATGTCCATTACAATTATTGTTGTAAAAAAATATAATTAGAATGCATGTATAAATATTGTGAAAGATAATTTTGGTCTAACAATAATACTGAAAGATCTCTGAGGGCCCTGCTGCAAGAAAATCACGTCTTGACCCAATCTCCCCTGAGGTGCCACTGGTTGTTAGCACATTTATGTCAAATTTATTACGCAAATGCTAAAAATAACTATGTGCATTTGGCGCTGTCATTTTCATTATACGTATATGTGCAGATTTGGACCACAGTACAGGTGCACACACACCTGCCTACAAAAACACATGCACACACACAAATAGATTAAGATGGAATTCTTGACTTTAGAAATGGAGTTGGAACTCTCCACTTTAGTCATGAACACTCGACGAAATTCCGGTTCCAAGTTGGAACTCCTGACTTTAGTAATGAAACTAAACTGTTAACGTGCCCCAGTATAAACGCTATGATTAATTTTCAACAACAATGAATATTTATCATTCATTAATTGACTTAACACTCTTGCAACGCGTTTGAGCAGAAATAAATGTTTCCCAGTCTGAATTAAGTCAAAAAAGAGAATATAGCTCACGCGCACATTCTGTATATGTCCGTACATGTCACTGTGCATGAGCAACAGGGGAACAACACACATGAGTCGTTACTTTCTTAATAAAGGGACTCTAGTGTCGTGCGTGGGACACTGAGCGCACCGCGCAGTTTGAGGTCTGGTAACGTGACACAACAACAGTTAATTTTATAGTAATTATTTGTTTAATGAAACCAAATTGCGTTATACTAAAGAAAAACCTTATCGCAGGACTTCTGTAGATGGATATCATGAAATTCTCCAGCTGAAAGCAGGGAGAGGGAAGCATCAAGGGGAGATGAAAAAGAGGGAGGTAAGGTCTGGTGATAAATTAATCACTCTCACGCTCATAGCTTTGCTAATTTAGCAAAGCTATGAGCAAGTCTATTAACTTAAATGCCTATATAAATATACATTTGTGCAGAGAACTGCTGAAGTTTGTAATGAAGCTGGTACTCATACTCATGACTGGAACTGGAACTATTGACTATATTCCAGCTTGAACTCATGAGTTTAGTAATCAAGCTGGAACTCTTAACTTTAGAAATGGAACTGGAACTCATGACTTTCATAATGAAGCTGGAACTATTGACTTTAGTAATGGAGCTGGAACTGGTGACTTTAGTAATGAATCTGGAAGTTTTTAAGTTTCGTAATGGAAGTGGAATTCATGATTTTAGTAATGAAGCTGGAACTCTGAAGAGATAAATTTTAGCAATGGATTTGGAACTCTCACTTTAGTCATGAAAGCTGTTAACTTTAGAAAAAGAACTGGAACTTTTGATTTTCCCATTGCAGCTGAACCTCGACTTTGTCTTTAGTTGAGAAACTGAAATGATTGACTTTAATAATGGAGCTGGAACTCTTGACTTTCGTCATGAAACTGCAACTCCTAACTTTAGAAAAAGAACTGGAACTCTTGACTTTCCTATTGCAGCTGACACTCTTTTCATCGTAACAGAACTGGAACTCGTACGTTTAGTAATAAAGCTGGACCTCTTAACTTTAGCAATGAAGCTAGTACTCATGACTTTAGGAATGGAACTGGAACTATTGACTTTACCAATGAACCTGGAACTCGTAACTTTAGCAATGAAAGTGGAACTCGTTACATTAGTAATTTAACTGGAACACTTGACTTTCCTGTTCCAGTTGGAACTCTTGACTTTAGTAATGAAGCTAAAACTCTTGACATGCCCCAGTATAAATGCTATGATTAATTTTCAACAACAATGAATATTTATCATACATTACTTCAGATAATTCTGACTGGCAACCATATTTATTTCTGCTCAAATGCATTGCAAGAGTGTTAACTCCACATGGAGAGTATAGCTCACGCGCACATTCTGTATATGTCACTGCATGTCACTTTGCATGAGCAGCAGGGGAACAACACACATGCAGCTTTCACTTAGAGTCCTTTTATTGAGAGAGTAACGACTTGTGGTTACTCTCTCAATAAAGGGACTCTATTGTCATGTGTGGGACACTGAGCGCACAGCACAGTTTGAGGTCTGTTAACGTGAAGAGATAAACGATGGCAAGTAGAATTTCTTATCCAATTTTACCGTATTCTCTGATTTAACGTGTTTTTCTGTTTGTTAAAACTTTTAAGGAACATCGACGGAGACTTCTCCCGGACTTAGAGGTGTCCTCTAAACAAGACTTTAACAGGTACCTGACACAAAGGTAAGGAGGATAAATCTTTTTAATAAAATTGTCCTTTTGGCCATTTACAAAAAATATGGTGTTTGAGGAACGGCAGACGTCTCGCTCGTTCTTAAAGTATATTTTACAGCAGATCAAAACAAATCACAAAAAGTTAAAAGTACCGAATTCGAAGCACGGTGTGTGAGCCCTGAAACCCAGGTGTTTGATCCTGGAAGGGGGGTGTTTGATCCCTCATTAGAAACAGGGTGTGTGATCCCTGAAACCCAGGCGTTTGATCCTGGAAGGAAGGTATTTGATCCCTCATTAGAAACAGGGTGTGTGATCGCTGAAACCCAGGTGTTTGATCCTGGAATGAGGGTGTTTGATCCCTCATTAGAAACAGGGTGTGTGATCCCTGAAACCCAGGTGTTTGATCCTGGAAAGAGGGTGTTTGATCCCTCATTAGAAGCACCTATCGGGTTTTATCCCGAAGTGGAGTGTGTCTTAAATGCGTCTGTCTTAAATGTTTGTATGTCTCAAAAACAATTCAGGAATAGAGTAATAAGGTGCAAAATAATTCATTATAATACATTTGTTATTATATTTAATTTGTTTTATGGTACTATTTATATTTATGGCTTATATTTAATTATATGTTTAACTAATTAGAATTAGGTTCAGAAAAATGAAAAGAGAACGTCTGTTTTAGTCTTTTCGTCATGGCTTTTGGCTTTTGGTCGACTTTGATCCATAGGTTCTGTGTTACATTATAATTGCAGTTTTGTTTTGGTTTGTATTTTCTGGTGGTACTTTGTGCTGAACATTGCTGGAACACTTGACTTTCCAATGGCGCTGAAACTCTTTGCTTTAGCAATAGAACTGTCTCTCTTGGTTTCAGTAATGGAATTGGAACTCTGGACTTCAGTAATGGAATTGGAACTCTTGACTTTGATCAAGAAGCTGAAACGCTTGGCTTTAGTAATGGAGTTGGAACTCTTGACTTTAGTAGTGAAGGAGGCCTTTGAACATAATAATGGAGCTGGAACACTTTCCTTTTGCAGATGAAACACATTACCTTAGCAATAGAACTGTCTTGACTTCAGTAGTGCAATTGGAACTCGACTTTTGTCATGAAGCTGAAACTCTTGACTTTAGTATTGGAGCTGGAACCTTTGACTTTAGAAATGGAAATCGAACTCCTGACTTTTGTAATGAAGCTGGAACTTATAACTTTAGTAATGGAGCTGGACCACTAGATTTTCCTATTGCTGCTGAAACTCTTTACTTTAGAAATAGAACTGTCGCTTGAATTCAGTAGTGCAGTTGGAACTCTTGACTTTAGTCATGAAACTGAAACTCTTGGCTTTACTCATGAAACTGCAACTCCTAACTTTAGAAATCGAAAGTGACCTTCTGACTTTTGTAATGAAGCTGGAACTCATAACTTTAGTAATGGAGCTGGAACTCTTGACTTTAGTAATAAAGGAAGCCTTTGAACATAGTATTGGAGCTGGATCTGTTGACTTTAGTCATGAAACTGCAACTCCTAACTTTAGAAATCGAAAGCGACCTCCTGACTTTTGTAATGAAGCTGTAACTCATAACTTTAGTAATGGAGCTGGATCACTTGACTTTCCTATTGCAGCTGAAACTCTTTACTTTAGCATTAGAACTGTCTCTGTTGAATTCAGTAGTGCATTTGGAACTCTTGACTTTAGTAATAGCATTAAATAGATGAAAATCATCATGTATTTTTGGCATTCCCGCTCCTGCCCGCTCCCGTTTATTTTTATTCCCGTCCCATCCCAATCAAGGGATTGCTAAAATTTTGACTCCCATCCCATAGGAATCCCGCAGGAATCACGTGACCCACGGGAATTCCCCAAAAGTGTAATCCTCTACTCTTGACTTTAGTCATGAAGCTGAAAAGCTTGGCTTTAATATTTGAGCTGGAACTCTTGACTTTAGTCATGAAGCTGAAACATTTGGCTTTAGTATTGGAGCTGGAGCTCTTGACTTTATTAATGAAGGTCGACTTTAGTTTAGTTTAGTTTAGTTTTTTCCAAGCCAGCAACAAAACAAGATATCATATACAATATTCACACTTATAGCAGTAGCGAGAGGAAAAAAAAAACAGCTTGGAAGGGTGTGGGATGAAGACAAGTTTATTTACCCCCACCCCCAAAGCAGTCCTTAATAAATTAGAATGTTGCCGTCATTTGCAACTTCATAATAGAAAAGGAGAAAGAAAAACCCCCCCAAAAAAAACAGCAGAATAAGCGTACAGTACACACATATATACACTCACCTCACACTATGCATATAAATATGCATATATATATATATATATATATATATATATATATATATATATATATATATATATATATATATATATATATATATATATATATATATAAACGAAGTCTGTCCAAAAAGTATCAGACCTTTTTATTTTTTTCAAAAACCTTATGGATTTGAATCACGTGTGCTTGCATGAGCCAACCTTGAACCTTCGTGTGCATGCGTGAGTTTTTTCACGCCTGTCAGTTGTGTCATTCGCCTGTGAGTAGGCTTTGAGTGAGCACTGATCCTCCCCCCTCGTTGGATTTTCATTTCAAGGAAAATGTCTGAACGATTGGAGCAGCGCTGAATCAAATTTTTCCAGAAACTGTGAGAGACAGCCAGGTGGAAACCATTCGGAAGATTCAAACGGCTTTCAGTGGCTTTTCAGTCGAGTGAGTATCCGAGGAATTGTGTAAGAGCTGGACATGTCACAACATGTCCTATGAGACTTCCAACTTCCGCATGTCTTTCATTATAAAATCTCCTGTAACAGTGGAATGTGCCGAAAAAGTGCTGATGTCCACCTCTTCTGCAATTTCTCTGGTAGTCAGACGACGTCCCGGATCAACACAGCATTCACTTTGGAAATGATCTTGTCGTTTCAGCCTGTCGATGGCCGCTCGGAGCATGGCGCGCCCTCCTCCATTGTGTGCCGTCTTTAAACCGGTTGTAACACTCCTTAATCTGTGTGATGCCCATAGGATCGTCACCGAAAGCTGTCTGAATCTTCCGAATGGTTTACACCTGGAGGTCTCTCACAGTTTCTGGAAAAATTTGATGCAGCAAAGCTCCAAATCGTTCCACCTCGCAATGAAAATCCAACGAGAGGGGACGACCAGTGCTCACACAAAGCCTGCTCACAGGCGAATGATGCAACCGACGGGCATGAAAAAAATCACACATGCGCATGAAGGTTCAAGGTTGGCTCATACAAGCACACATGATTCAAATCCATATGGTTTTTGAAAAAAATAAAAAGGTCTGATACTTTTTGGACAGACCTCGTATATATATATATATATATATATATATATATATATATATATATTAATTATTTATTTATTTATTGCCTCCTTCCACTCGGCCGAGACGGTCGCATTTTTCTCTTCTCCCTCCCTCCTTATCTTTCTTGCTTCTGTGGCGTGTTGTCTCAATGGAGCTGGAACACTTGACTTTCCTATGGCAGCTGAAACTCTTTACTTTAGCAGTAGAACTGTCTTTCTTGACTTCAGTAGTGTAATTGGACCTCTTGACTTTAGTCATGAAGCTGAAACTCTTAGCTTTTTATTGGAGCTTTAACTCTTGACTTTAGTCATGAAAATGCAACTCCTAACTTTAGAAATAGAAATCAAACTCCTGACTTTTGTAATGAAGCTTTAACTCATAAAATGAGCAACGGAGCTGCAACTCGACTTTAGCAATAGAACTGTCTCTCTTGACTTCAGTAATGGAATTGGAACTCTTGACTTTAGTTATGAATCTAGAACTCTTGACTTTAGTCATGAAACTGCAACTCCTAACTATAGAAATCGAAAGCGACCTCCTGACTTTTGTAATGAAGTCATGATCATGATCAAAGTCAAGAGTTCCAATTCCAGTACTGAAGTCAAGAGAGACAGTTCTATTGCTAAAGTAAAGAGTTTCCGCTGCAAAGGGAAAGTAATGTGTTCCAACTCCATTACTATTTTCAAGTCAAGAGTTCCATTATTAAAGTTATGAGTTCCAGCTTCATTACAAAAGTCAGGAGTTCAATTTCCATTTCTAAAATTAGGAGATGCAGTTTCATGACTAAGTCAAGAGTTCCAGCTCCAATACTAAAGCCAAGAGTTTCAGCTTCATGACTAAGGTCAAGAGTTCCAATTGCACTACTGAAGTCAAGACAGACAGTTCTATTGCTAAAGTAAAGACTTTCGGCTGCAAAAGGAAAGTCAAGTGGTCCAGCTCCATTATTATGTTGAAAGGCCTCCTTCACGACTAAAGTAGTGTTCCAGCTCCATTACTATGTTCAAAGGCCTCCTTCATCACTAAAGTCAAGAGTTTCAGCTCCAATACAAAAGCCAAGAGTTTCAGCTTCATGATTGAAGGCAAGAGTTCCAATTCCGTTACTGAAGTCAAGAGAGACAGTTCTATTGCTAAAGTAAAAAGTTTCAGCTGCAATGGGAAAGTCAATATAGTATAAGACAGTATAATATAATACAAAATATAATATAGTAAGAATATAATATAGTACAATATAGTAATACCATAATATAATAAAATGTGATATTAAATAGTGTAATGTATGACTAATATATATATGATACTAATCATATATTCAGATATAATGATATGAATATAATACATAGTAGTTTAATAATTAACATGTGTGTGTATGTCTTGTCTGTCATCTGTCACTCTGCCTGTACCAAGTACCAAACAATCTATGACATCCACACTCTGCAGGACTTAAGAGTAATGTTACTTTGGGTAGTGTCTCAACCTTGAGAGACCATCCAATTGTAAGCCCTGACATATTAATGCAACATGACATATTAATGCAACAACCTCGTACCTTTACCGGGTCAAGTGGGAAGTGACGTCTCAGGGCATCTCGAGATGTGACCTCACAAAAGCCCTGTGTTTTTAATGCACTCAACACAAGCAACTCACACCACACATAGTTAATAATGACACTAACAATTTAAATAAATAAATAAATAAATACATAAATACATTATAATAATAATATAAAGTTAATGATAATAAGTTAAAAATGATGGTACGTGGCTCTCAAGTGTTTGTTTTGTCCTTTGTGCGTTGTCTGTTGTCCATACTGTTTCATGTGATAATTATCTACAAAGTTATACAACTATTATTATCACTGGTATTATTAGTCGTGATTATATTATATATGTGTGTATGCATGCAAGTAATATTATTTTATGAATTAAATGCATATAGATCCACATAGATTACATATTTTGTAGATATGAATTTAGTGATTTAATGAATTATAGTTATTAAATATAAAAATAGAAACTGAATTACAATTAACTGTATAATTATATATATATTTAAATTGAATACGTGTGTACGGATGTGTATACATATATGTATGTATGTATATATTTGTATATGTGTGTATGTGTTTCTGTGTAGGCTCTCAGTTGTCCAGGTGGTTTCCATAGTAGAGAAGCTTGAATCTTCGACTGGACTGGGTTGCTTGACGTGAGGGCGTTTCGCTTCAAATCACAGAAGCTTCCTCAGCTAAGATTCTTGCTCTGATAGTCTGATTCTGTCTTGACTCTTGTAGAGAAGAATAAACCAGAAGCCAACAAAAGCTGGAGTTTGTTAACCTAACCAGACCCCACCTACCGAGAAGCTGACTGCTATAGGCTAGTGAATAAACAATAGCTCTAATTAGTACCTATTGTGCTCTAGTTAGCACTCTCCTAATGACAGGACGGAAGCCTCCCCTGATGGCTCCCTTGACGACTCTCTCCTGATGACGTGAATGACTCATTACCATGAACAGAAGACTGAAACTGCTTTGACCTGAGTACCACATTGTAAACAGGGGACAAAGCGTGTCAGAGACCAGCTCTGCGGTTAAGGCTGGGTTTCAGCTGTTTTACAAAGAATGCTTCCTTGACCACCTCTCTCAAACCATTTCTTCTCTCTGGCTAAGATTTTAACTTCCTTGTCCTCAAACGTGTGGTTAGTGTCTTTCAGGTGGAGATGAACTGCAGACTGAGGTCCACTGGCGACCTCTCTGCGGTGCTGGTATAGCCTCTTGTGTAAAAGCTTCGTCTCACCTATGTAGTGTTCATAGGGACCAACGTGGGTACCCACATACTGTGAGGGTTTTCTGTACAAGTTGTTGCTCTTTAGCCCTTCCCTCTGCAGTTGTGGGCACCTGTAGGGCTTCTGTGTTGAAGAGCCCTGATCACCCCGAGCTTGTGTTCAAGGGGGTGGTTTGAGCCAAAGAGCAGATATTGGTCAGTGTGAGTGGGTTTTCTGTAAACCTCTGCCTGGAGCTGCCTGTTCTCTCCAATCGTAACATCACAGTCCAAGAAGGCTAAATGGTTGTTTCTGGCATCCTGGCGTCCCATATCAAGTTCACACGTGAGGATTGCGACCAACTGTAGGCATGAGGCCCTGGCACTGGTATGTAAGCTGGAAAGGACTGTTAAAAAGATAGCTAACTTTAGAAACCACTTAAGATTTAACCTAAGATGCAAACAAAACAATGTTATTCCCAAATGCATGAAACAAAAGGCACTAGAAGCAGGCCACACAGCAGAAAAGATCCAGCACAGTTACCTTAGGGGGATTTTGGGTCTTAGAATTAGAAGGCTTCATTTTAAAATATTAGACCTCCAAAATAATCTTGATAGTCTTTACAAAAGGTTAGAAACCTTAGTGAAGAGGCCCATAATAGGGATCACAAACAAATGTCTGAGCATTTAAAAAGTAAGGAGAGGCAAATCAGGAAGTTTCACAACCTTTTAGTGCAGAAAAGGTGTACTTTCAGTGGGAGTAGTTTTAAAGATACACCCAGACAAATTAGTGACAACAAGGAAAATTGGGTAAAGAATCTCTCCGACAGGGTTCTTACACAGACAGAAAAGGATGTGCTCACCAAAGGACTAAATTTCTCAGTGACCCCTAAACATATATCGACAGTAGATTACATCACTGCAGTAGAGTCAGCCATTAAACACAACAGTTTGTCAGAATCAGAAGCTGGGGACCTCCGACTAAGAGTCACAGCAGCACTTAACAGTGCTAAGCCTCCTCCGTCCGGCAGGAGAACAGAAAGCTTTGGCAGCACTGCGGAAGGACCAAAGCATCCTTATCCTGCCAGCAGATAAAGGCAGATGCACGGTGGTCCTGAACACATCGGACTACGAAGCCAAGATTAACAACTTGCTCAATGACTCCAGTACATACGAAGGTCTGAAGAGAGACCCCACGAGTGGCTATAAGAAGAAAATCATTAGCTGACTCCAAAACCTGGAGAAAGAGGGACTCATCGACAGGCAGACATACTACAGACTGTACCCGGGGAACGCCACTCCATGCATCTATGGACTGCCCAAAATCCACAAACAGGACGTGCCACTCAGGCCTATATGTAGCACAGATTCCATCACATACAATTTGGCCAAGCACCTCAAGTGGATTTTGGCTCCTCTAGTGGGTAACTCAGACCACCATGTGGAGAACACACAAGAGTTTGTGAACAAAATCAAGGACCTGCAGCTGGAGGCAGATGAAACTATGGTGTCATTTGACTTCGTTGTTCAACCTGCATCCCCACCGCTGAGGCCATCTCAGCTGTGAAGCAGAGACTGCTGGAAGATGTGTCTCTACCTGAAAGGACCAAATTCACACCAGACCACATCTGCCAACTCTTGGAGATCTGTCTTAACACCACGTATTTCCTGTTTAGGGGGAATTACTACAGGCAGATCCATGCTTGTGCGATGGGGTCTCCAGTATCCCCCACTGTGGCCAATCTGTACATCGAGCGAGTGGAGGACAGCCTTGATGTCATTCACGGGCATTCAAGGGAGCCATCAGGGGAGGCTTCCGTCGTGTCATAAGGAGAGTGCTAACTAGAGCACAATAGGTGCTAATTACAGCTATTGTTTAGTCACTAGCCTATAGCAGTCAGCCTCTCGGTAGGTGGGGTCTGGTTAGGTTAGGACAGAAGTCAGACTACCAGAGCAAGAATTTTAGCTGAGGAAGCTACTGTGATTTGAAGCGAAACGTCCTCACGTCAAGCAACCCAGTCCAGTCGAAGATTCAAGCTTAAAAGCAACACTTTTGGTTTTGCTTCCATTTTGTATGAGATGAAGTCAAAGATCTAAAACTTTTTCCACATACACAATATCACCATTTCCCTAAAATATTGTTCACAAACCAATCTAAATCTGTGATAGTGAGCACTTCTCCTTTGCTGAGATAATCCATCCCACCTCACAGGTGTGCCATATCAAGATGCTGATTAGACACCGTGATTAGTGCACAGGAGTGCCTTAGACTGTCCACAATGAAAGGCCACTCTGAAAGGGGCAGTTTTGTTTTATTGGGGGGGATACCAGTCAGTATCTCGTCTGACCACCATTTGCCTCATGCAGTGCAACACATCTCCTTCGCATAGAGTTGATCAGGTTGTCAATTGTGGCCTGTGAAATGTTTGTCCACTCCTTTTCAATGTCTGTGCGAAGTTGCTGGATATTGGCAGGAACTGGTACACGCTGACGTATACGCCAGTCCAGAGCATCCCAAACATGCTCAATGGGTGACATGTCCGGTGAGTATGCTGGCCATGCAAAAACTGGGACATTTTCAGCTTCCAAGAATTGTGTACAGATCCTTGCAACATGGGGCCGTGCATTATCCTGCTGCAACATGAGGTGATGTTCTTGGAAGTATGGCACAACAATGGGCCTCAGGATCTCATCACGGTATCTCTGTGCATTCAAAATGCCATCAATAAAATGCACCTGTGTTCTTCATCCATAACAGACGCCTGCCCATACCATAACCCCACCGCCACCATGGGCCACTCGATCCACAACATTGACATCAGAAAACCGCTCACCCACATGACGCCACACACGCTGTCTGCCATCTGCCCTGGACAGTGTGAACCGGGATTCATCCGTGAAGAGAACACCTCTCCAACGTGCCAAACGCCAGCAAATGTGAGCATTTGCCCACTCAAGTCGGTTACGACGACGAACTGGAGTCAGGTCGAGACCCCGATGAGGACTACGAGCATGCAGATGAGCTTCCCTGAGACGGTTTCTGACAGTTTGTGCAGAAATTCTTTGGTTATGCAAACCGATTGTTTCAGCAGCTGTCCGAGTGGCTGGTTGTCAGATGATCTTGGAGGTGAACATGCTGGATGTGGAGGTCCTGGGCTGGAGTGGTTACACGTGGTCTGCGCTTGTGAGGCTGGATGGATGTACTGCCAAATTCTCTGAAACGCCTTTGGAGATGGTTTATGGTAGAGAAATGAACATTCAATACACGAACAACAGCTCTGGTTGACATTCCTGCTGTCAGCATGCCAATTGCACGCTCACTCAAATCTTGCAACATCTGTGGAATTGTGCTGTGTGATAAAACTGCACCTTTCAGAGTAGCCTTTTATTGTGGACAGTCACAGAACACCTGTGCACTAATCATGGTGTCTAATCAGCATCTTGTTATTGCACACCTGTGAGGTGGGATGGATTATCTCAGCAAAGGAGAAGTGCTCACTATCACAGATTTAGACTGGTTTGTGAACAATATTTGAGGGAAATGGTAATATTGTGTATGTGGAAAAAGTTTTAAATCTTTGAGTTCATCTCATACAAAATGGAAGCAAAACCAAAAGTGTTGCGTTTATATTTTTGTTGAGTGCATATGTATATTCAACGATTCAAGGATTCAAAAGGATTTTATTGTCATATGCACAAAGGAACATGTTCCCTGCACAATGAATTGTGTCTACTGCATTTAACCCATCCTAATTGCCAGTTAGGAGCAGAAGTCGCCTTTAGGCGCCCGGTGACCAGCTCCAGATGTATATCCTCCCTTAGGTCAACAGTAGGGCTGAGCAAACCATGACCAGCCTCATGACAACAGACCCATAACACACAACACACATAAGTCAGCCTGGTACATGAACACATATAAAAAGCACACTTAAGGTAAAACCTTCAGTCAAGTCATGATTCATGCAGGAAAAAAACGATCAGCACAATGAACAATGATCACACACAACAACAGGATGAGAGACGACGACCGAGATTTGAGTCCAGTTATCAGACAGAACACTCCGGAGGCCGCCTTTAGGCGCCATCAACAGCCTTGTTCGTCCATTCTGGAGGGAGGAGGGGCCCAGCCCTGAACAGTCCGCTGTCCACAGTCAACATCAGTGCTGGAGAAGCTGAAGGCAGGGGGAGACCAGGGAATGAGGCATGAGTGTTGTTCCTTCTTCCAGGAGCTTTGTCACATTGTGTTTTTGTTGCTTTATTACACTTGTCACATTGTGTTTTTGTTGCTTTATTACACTTTGCACATTGTGTTTTTGTTGCTTTATTACACTTGTCACATTGTGTTTTTGTTGCTTTATTACACTTGTCACATTGTGTTTTTGTTGCTTTATTACACTTGTCACATTGTGTTTTTGTTGCTTTATTACACTTGGCACATTATGTTTTTGTTGCTTTATTACACTTGTCACATTGTGTTTTTGTTGCTTTATTACACTTGGTACATTGTGTTTTTGTTGCTTTATTACACTTGTCACATTGTGTTTTTGTTGCTTTATTACACTTTGCACATTGTGTTTTTGTTGCTTTATTACACTTGTCACATTGTGTTTTTGTTCACTTTATTACACTTGGCACATTGTGTTTTTGTTGCTTTATTACACTTGTCACATTGTGTTTTTGTTGCTTTATTACACTTGTCACATTGTGTTTTTGTTGCTTTATTACACTTGTCACATTGTGTTTTTGTTGCTTTATTACACTTGGCACATTGTGTTTTTGTTGCTTATTACACTTGGTCACATTGTGTTTTTGTTGCTTTATTACACTTGGCACATTGTGTTTTTGTTGCTTTATTACACTTGTCACATTGTGTTTTTGTTGCTTTATTACACTTGGCACATTGTGTTTTTGTTGCTTTATTACACTTGGCACATTGTGTTTTTGTTGCTTTATTACACTTGTCACATTGTGTTTTTGTTGCTTTATTACACTTGTCACATTGTGTTTTTGTTGCTTTATTACACTTGGCACATTGTGTTTTTGTTGCTTTATTACACTTGTCACATTGTGTTTTTGTTGCTTTATTACACTTGGCACATTGTGTTTTTGTTGCTTTATTACACTTGGCACATTGTGTTTTTGTTGCTTTATTACACTTGGTACATTGTGTTTTTGTTGCTTTATTACACTTGTCACATTGTGTTTTTGTTGCTTTATTACACTTGTCACATTGTGTTTTTGTTGCTTTATTACACTTGGCACATTGTGTTTTTGTTGCTTTATTACACTTGGCACATTGTGTTTTGTTGCTTTATTACACTTGGCACATTGTGTTTTTGTTGCTTTATTACACTTGTCACATTGTGTTTTGTTGCTTTATTACACTTGGCACATTGTGTTTTTGTTGCTTTATTACACTTGTCACATTGTGTTTTTGTTGCTTATTACACTTGTCACATTGTGTTTTTGTTGCTTTATTACACTTGTCACATTGTGTTTTTGTTGCTTTATTACACTTGTCACATTGTGTTTTTGTTGCTTATTACACTTGTCACATTGTGTTTTTGTTGCTTTATTACACTTGGCACATTGTGTTTTTGTTGCTTTATTACACTTGGCACATTGTGTTTTGTTGCGTTATTACATTGTCACATTGTGTTTTTTGTGTTCTTATTACACTTGTCACATTGTGTTTTTGTTGCTTTATTACACTTGTGCACATTGTGTTTTTGTTGCTTTATTACACTTGGTCACATTGTGTTTTTGTTGCTTTATTACACTTGGCACATTGTGTTTTTGTTGCTTTATTACACTTGGCACATTGTGTTTTGTTGCGTTTATTACACTTGGTCACATTGTGTTTTTGTTGCTTATACACTTGGCACATTGTGTTTTTGTTGCTTTATTACACTTGTCACATTGTGTTTTTGTTGCTGTATTACACTTTGCACATTGTGTTTGTTGCGTATTACACTTGTCACATTGTGTTTTTTGTTGCTTTATTACACTTGTCACATTGTGTTTTTGTTTGCTTTATTACACTTGGCACATTGTGTTTTTGTTGCTTTATTACACTTGTCACATTGTGTTTTTGTTGCTTATTACACTTGTCACATTGTGTTTTTGTTGCTTTATTACACTTGGCACATTGTGTTTTTGTTGCTTTATTACACTTGTCACATTGTGTTTTTGTTGCTTTATTACACTTGGCACATTGTGTTTTTGTTGCTTTATTACACTTGTCACATTGTGTTTTTGTTGCTTTATTACACTTGGCACATTGTGTTTTTGTTGCTTTATTACACTTGTCACATTGTGTTTTTGTTGCTTTATTACACTTGTCACATTGTGTTTTTGTTGCTTTATTACACTTGTCACATTGTGTTTTGTTGCTTTATTACACTTGTCACATTGTGTTTTTGTTGCTTTATTACACTTGTCACATTGTGTTTTTGTTGCGTTATTACACTTGGCACATTGTGTTTTTGTTGCTTTATTACACTTGGCACATTGTGTTTTTGTTGCTTATTACACTTGTCACATTGTGTTTTTGTTGCTTTATTACACTTGTCACATTGTGTTTTTGTTGCTTTATTACACTTGTCACATTGTGTTTTTGTTGCTTTATTACACTTGGCACATTGTGTTTTGTTGCTTTATTACACTTGTCACATTGTGTTTTTGTTGCTTTATTACACTTGTCACATTGTGTTTTTGTTGCTTTATTACACTTGGCACATTGTGTTTTTGTTGCTTTATTACACTTGGCACATTGTGTTTTTGTTGCTTTATTACACTTGGCACATTGTGTTTTTGTTGCTTTATTACACTTGGCACATTGTGTTTTTGTTGCTTTATTACACTTGGCACATTGTGTTTTTGTTGCTTTATTACACTTGGCACATTGTGTTTTGTTGCTTTATTACACTTGGCACATGTGTTTTTGTTGCTTTATTACACTTGGCACATTGTGTTTTTGTTGCTTTATTACACTTGGCACATTGTGTTTTTGTTGCTTTATTACACTTGGCACATTGTGTTTTTGTTGCTTTATTACACTTGGCACATTGTGTTTTTGTTGCTTTATTACACTTGTCACATGTGTTTTTGTGCTTTATTACACTTGTCACTTGTGTTTTTGTTCGCTTTATTACACTTGGCACATTGTGTTTTTTGTTGCTTTATTACACTTGTCACATTGTGTTTTGTTGCTTTATTACACTTGTCACATTGTGTTTTTGTTTGCTTTATTACACTTGTCACATTGTGTTTTGTTTGCTTTTATTACACTTGTCACATTGTGTTTTTGTTGCTTTATTACACTTGGCACATTGTGTTTTTGTTGCTTTATTACACTTGGCACATTGTGTTTTTGTTTGCTTTATTACACTTGTCACATTGTGTTTTTTTTGTTGCTTTATTACACTTGGCACATTGTGTTTTTGTTGCTTTATTACACTTGTCACATTGTGTTTTTGTTGGTTTATTACACTTGCAGCATTGTGTTTTTGTTGCTTTATTACACTTGCACATTGTGTTTTGTTTGCTTTATTACACTTGTCACATTGTGTTTTTGTTGCTTTATTACACTTGTCACATTGTGTTTTGTTGCTTTATTACACTTGGCACATTGTGTTTTTGTTGCTTAATTACACTTGTCACATTGTGTTTTGTTGCTTTATTACACTTGTCACATTGTGTTTTTGTTGCTTTATTACACTTGTCACATTGTGTTTTTGTTGCTTTATTACACTTGGCACATTGTGTTTTTGTTGCTTTATTACACTTGGCACATTGTGTTTTTGTTGCTTTATTACACTTGGCACATTGTGTTTTTGTTGCGTTATTACACTTGGCACATTGTGTTTTTGTTGCTTTATTACACTTGTCACATTGTGTTTTTGTTGCTTTATTACACTTGTCACATTGTGTGTTTTGTTGCTTTATTACACTTGGCACATTGTGTTTTTGTTGCTTTATTACACTTGGCACATTGTGTTTTTGTTGCTTTATTACAACTTGTCACATTGTGTTTTTGTTGCTTTATTACACTTGTCACATTGTGTTTTGTTGCTTTATTACACTTGTCACATTGTGTTTTTGTTGCTTTATTACACTTGTCACATTGTGTTTTTGTTGCTTTATTACACTTGTCACATTGTGTTTTTGTTGCTTTATTACACTTGTCACATTGTGTTTTTGTTGCTTTATTACACTTGGCACATTGTGTTTTTGTTGCTTTATTACACTTGGCACATTGTGTTTTTGTTGCTTTATTACACTTGGTACATTGTGTTTTTGTTGCTTTATTACACTTGTCACATTGTGTTTTTGTTGCTTTATTACACTTGGAACATTGTGTTTCATTTCATTACACTTGGCACATTGTGTTTTTGTTGCTTAATTACACTTGGTCACATTGTGTTTTTGTTGCTTTATTACACTTGTCACATTGTGTTTTGTTGCTTTATTACACTTGTCACATTGTGTTTTTGTTGCTTTATTACACTTGTCACATTGTGTTTTTGTTGCTTTATTACACTTGTCACATTGTGTTTTTGTTGCTTATTACACTTGTCACATTGTGTTTTTGTTGGTTTATTACACTTGTCACATTGTGTTTTTGTTACTTAATTACACTTGTCACATTGTTTTTGTTGCTTTATTACACTTGTCACATTGTGTTTTTGTTGCTTTATTACACTTTGCACATTGTGTTTTTGTTGCTTTATTACACTTTGCACATTGTGTTTTTGTTGCTTTATTACACTTGTCACATTGTGTTTTTGTTGCTTTATTACACTTGTCACATTGTGTTTTTGTTCACTTTATTACACTTGTCACATTGTGTTTTTGTTGCTTTATTACACTTGTCACATTGTGTTTTTGTTCACTTTATTACACTTGTCACATTGTGTTTTTGTTCGCTTAATTACACTTGGCACATTGTGTTTTTGTTGCTTTATTACACTTGGCACATTGTGTTTTTGTTGCTTTATTACATTTGTCACATTGTGTTTTTGTTGCTTTATTACACTTGTCACATTGTGTTTTTGTTCACTTTATTACACTTGTCACATTGTCTTTTTGTTGCTTTATTACACTTGTCACATTGTGTTTTTGTTCACTTTATTACACTTGTCACATTGTGTTTTTGTTCGCTTAATTACACTTGGCACATTGTGTTTTTGTTGCTTTATTACACTTGTCACATTGTGTTTTTGTTGCTTTATTACACTTGGAACATTGTGTTTCATTTCATTACACTTGGCACATTGTGTTTTGTTTGCTTAATTACACTTGGAACATTGTGTTTCATTTCATTACACTTGGCACATTGTGTTTTTGTTTGCTTAATTACACTTGGTACATTGTGTTTTTGTTGCTTTATTACACTTGTCACATTGTGTTTTTGTTGCTTTATTACACTTGGCACATTGTGTTTTTGTTGCTTTATTACACTTGTCACATTGTGTTTTTGTTCACTTAATTACACTTGTCACATTGTGTTTTGTTGCTTTATTACACTTTGCACATTGTGTTTTTGTTTGCTTTATTACACTTGTCACATTGTGTTTTTGTTCGCTTAATTACACTTGGCACATTGTGTTTTTGTTGCTTTATTACTCTTGTCACATTGTGTTTTTGTTGCTTTATTACACTTGTCACTTTGTGTTTCACTTTATTACACTTGTCACATTGTGTTTTTGTTTGCTTTATTACACTTGGCACATTGTGTTTTTGTTGCGTTATTACACTTGTCACATTGTGTTTTTGTTCACTTTATTACACTTGGCACATTGTGTTTTTGTTCGCTTAATTACACTTGGCACATTGTGTTTTTGTTTGCTTTATTACACTTGGCACATTGTGTTTTTGTTTGCTTAATTACACTTGGTACATTGTTTTTTGTTGCTTTATTACACTTGTCACATTGTGTTTTTGTTGCTTTATTACACTTGTCACATTGTGTTTTGTTGCTTTATTACACTTGTCACATTGTGTTTTGTTGCTTTATTACACTTTGCACATTGTGTTTTTGTTGCTTTATTACACTTGTCACATTGTGTTTTTGTTGCTTTATTACACTTGTCACATTGTGTTTCATTTATTACACTTGGCACATTGTGTTTTTGTTGCTTTATTACACTTGTCACATTGTGTTTTTGTTGCTTTATTACACTTGTCACATTGTGTTTTTGTTGCTTAATTACACTTGTCACATTGTGTTTTTGTTGCTTATTACACTTGGCACATTGTGTTTTGTTGCTTTATTACACTTGGCACATTGTGTTTTTGTTGCTTTATTACACTTGTCACATTGTGTTTTGTTGCTTTATTACACTTGTCACATTGTGTTTTTGTTGCTTTATTACACTTGGCACATTGTGTTTTTGTTGCTTTATTACACTTGGCACATTGTGTTTTTGTTGCTTTATTACACTTGTCACATTGTGTTTTTGTTGCTTTATTACACTTGTCACATTGTGTTTTTGTTCGCTTAATTACACTTGTCACATTGTGTTTTTGTTGCTTATTACACTTGGCACATTGTGTTTTTGTTGCGTTATTACACTTGTCACATTGTGTTTTTGTTGCTTAATTACTCTTGGCACATTGTGTTTTTATTGCTTTATTACACTTGTCACATTGTGTTTTTGTTGCTTTATTACACTTGTCACATTGTTTTTGTTGCTTTATTACACTTGGTACATTGTTTTTTTGTTGCTTTATTACACTTGTCACATTGTGTTTTTGTTACTTAATTACACTTGTCACATTGTGGTTTTTGTTGCTTTATTACACTTGTCACATTGTGTTTTTTTTGCTTTATTACACTTTGCACATTGTGTTTTTGTTGCTTTATTACACTTGTCACATTGTGTTTTTGTTGCTTTATTACACTTGTCACATTGTGTTTTTGTTCACTTTATTACACTTGTCACATTGTGTTTTTGTTGCTTTATTACACTTGGCACATTGTGTTTTTGTTGCTTTATTACACTTGGCACATTGTTTTTTGTTGTGTTATTACACTTGTCACATTGTGTTTTTGTTCGCTTTATTACACTTGGCACATTGTGTTTTTGTTCGCTTTATTACACTTGGCACATTGTGTTTTTGTTTGCTTAATTACACTTGGCACATTGTGTTTTTGTTGCTTTATTACACTTGTCACATTGTGTTTTTGTTGCTTAATTACCCTTGGCACATTGTGTTTTTGTTGCTTTATTACACTTGTCACATTGTGTTTTTGTTGCTTTATTACACTTGTCACATTGTTTTTGTTGCTTTATTACACTTGTCACATTGTTTTTTGTTGCTTTATTACACTTGTCACATTGTGTTTTTGTTTGCTTAATTACACTTGTCACATTGTGTTTTTGTTGCTTTATTACACTTGTCACATTGTGTTTTTGTTGCTTTATTACACTTTGCACATTGTGTTTTTGTTGCTTTATTACACTTGTCACATTGTGTTTTTGTTGCTTTATTACACTTGTCACATTGTGTTTTTGTTCACTTTATTACACTTGTCACATTGTGTTTTTGTTGCTTTATTACACTTGTCACATTGTGTTTTTGTTGCTTTATTACACTTGTCACATTGTGTTTTTGTTGCTTTATTACACTTGTCACATTGTGTTTTTGTTGCTTTATTACACTTGTCACATTGTGTTTTGTTGCTTTATTACACTTGGCACATTGTGTTTTTGTTGCTTTATTACACTTGTCACATTGTGTTTTTGTTGCTTTATTACACTTGGCACATTGTGTTTTTGTTGCTTTATTACACTTGTCACATTGTGTTTTGTTGCTTATTACACTTGGCACATTGTGTTTTTGTTGCTTTATTACACTTGGCACATTGTGTTTTTGTTGCTTTATTACACTTGTCACATTGTGTTTTGTTGCTTTATTACACTTGGCACATTGTGTTTTTGTTGCTTTATTACACTTGGCACATTGTGTTTTTGTTGCTTTATTACACTTGTCACATTGTGTTTTTGTTGCTTTATTACACTTGTCACATTGTGTTTTTGTTGCTTTATTACACTTGTCACATTGTGTTTTGTTGCTTTATTACACTTGGTCACATTGTGTTTTTGTTGCTTTATTACACTTGGCACATTGTGTTTTGTTGCTTTAATTACACTTGGTCACATTGTGTTTTGTTGCTTATTACACTTGGCACATTGTGTTTTTGTTGCATTTATTACACTTGGCACATTGTGTTTTTGTTGCTTTATTACACTTGTCACAGTGTGTTTTTGTTGCTTTATTACACTTGGCACATTGTGTTTTTGTTGCTTTATTACACCTTGGTCACTTGTGTTTTTGGTGCTTTATTACACTTGGCACATTGTGTTTTTGTTGCTTTATTACCCTTGTCACATTGTGTTTTTGTTGCGTTATTACACTTGGCACATTGTGTTTTTGTTGCTTTATTACACTTGTCACATTGTGTTTTGTTGCGTTATTACACTTGGCACATTGTGTTTTGTTGCTTTATTACACTTGTCACATTGTTTTTTGTTGCTTTATTACACTTGTCACATTTTGTTTTGGTTCATTACACTTGGCACATTGTGTTTTGTTGCTTATTACACTTGGTACATTGTGTTTTTGTTGCTTTATTACACTTGTCACATTGTGTTTTTGTTGCTTTATTACACTTGTCACATTGTGTTTTTGTTGCTTTATTACACTTGGCACATTGTGTTTTTGTTGCTTTATTACACTTGTCACATTGTGTTTTTGTTTGCTTTATTACACTTGGCACATTGTGTTTTTGTTGCTTTATTACACTTGTCACATTGTGTTTTTGTTGCGTTATTACACTTGGCACATTGTGTTTTTGTTGCGTTATTACACTTGTCACATTGTGTTTTTGTTGCTTTATTACACTTGGCACATTGTGTTTTTGTTGCTTTATTACACTTGTCACATTGTGTTTTTGTTGCTTTATTACACTTGGCACATTGTGTTTTGTTGCTTTATTACACTTGTCACATTGTGTTTTTGTTGCTTTATTACACTTGGCACATTGTGTTTTTGTTGCTTTATTACACTTGTCACATTGTGTTTTTGTTGCGTTATTACACTTTGCACATTGTGTTTTGTTGCTTTATTACACTTGTCACATTGTGTTTTTGTTGCGTTATTACACTTGCACATTGTGTTTTGGTTGCTTTATTACACTTGGTCACATTGTGTTTTTGTTGCTTTATTACACTTGGCACATTGTGTTTTTGTTGCTTTATTACACTTGTCACATTGTGTTTTTGTTGCTTTATTACACTTGGCACATTGTGTTTTGTTGCTTTATTACACTTGGCACATTGTGTTTTTGTTTGCTTTATTACACTTGTCACATTGTGTTTTTGTTGCTTTATTACACTTGGCACATTGTGTTTTTGTTTGCTTTATTACACTTGTCACATTGTGTTTTTGTTGCTTTATTACACTTGTCACATTGTGTTTTTGTTGCTTTATTACACTTGGCACATTGTGTTTTTGTTGGCTTTATTACACTTGTCACATTGTGTTTTGTGGCTTTATTACACTTGTCACATTGTGTTTTGTTGCTTTATTACACTTGTCACATTGTGTTTTTGTTGCTTTATTACACTTGTCACATTGTGTTTTTGTTGCTTTATTACACTTGGCACATTGTGTTTTTGTTGCTTTATTACACTTGGCACATTGTGTTTTTGTTGCTTTATTACACTTGTCACATTGTGTTTTTGTTGCTTTATTACACTTGGTACATTGTGTTTTTGTTGCTTTATTACACTTGTCACATTGTGTTTTGTTGCTTTATTACACTTGTCACATTGTGTTTTTGTTGCTTATTACACTTGTCACATTGTGTTTTTGTTGCTTTATTACACTTGTCACATTGTGTTTTTGTTGCTTTATTACACTTGTCACATGTGTTTTTGTTGCTTTATTACACTTGTCACATTGTGTTTTTGTTGCTTTATTACACTTGGCACATTGTGTTTTTGTTGCTTTATTACACTTGGCACATTGTGTTTTTGTTGCGTTATTACACTTGGCACATTGTGTTTTTGTTGCTTTATTACACTTGTCACATTGTGTTTTTGTTGCTTTATTACACTTGTCACATTGTGTTTTTGTTGCTTTATTACACTTGGCACATTGTGTTTTTGTTGCTTTATTACACTTGTCACATTGTGTTTTTGTTGCTTTATTACACTTGGCACATTGTGTTTTTGTGCTTTATTACACTTGGCACATTGTGTTTTTGTTGCTTTATTACACTTGGCACATTGTGTTTTTGTTGCTTTATTACACTTGGCACATTGTGTTTTTGTTGCTTTATTACACTTGGCACATTGTGTTTTGTTGCTTTATTACACTTGTCACATTGTGTTTTTGTTGCTTTATTACACTTGTCACATTGTGTTTTTGTTGCTTTATTACACTTGGCACATTGTGTTTTTGTTGCTTTATTACACTTGGCACATTGTGTTTTTGTTGCTTTATTACACTTGGCACATTGTGTTTTTGTTGCTTTATTACACTTGCACATTGTGTTTTTGTTGCTTTATTACACTTGGCACATTGTGTTTTTGTTGCTTTATTACACTTGGCACATTGTGTTTTTGTTGCTTTATTACACTTGTCACATTGTGTTTTTGTTGCTTTATTACACTTGGCACATTGTGTTTTTGTTGCTTTATTACACTTGTCACATTGTGTTTTTGTTGCTTTATTACACTTGGCACATTGTGTTTTTGTTGCTTTATTACACTTGTCACATTGTGTTTTTGTTGCTTTA